>NW_009648925.1:2196832-2209617 GCF_000708025.1 Charadrius vociferus | reverse complement strand
GCTGAAAGTTCCCCTAAGAGGACAAGTGGGTTTCAAAACAGTTCTGGTGGGACCCTAGCAGTAGAGCTGAGGCTGAAACACATGATAACTGGGATATAAAGAAGGCTGAAAGGTCTACCAGTTCCCCACCACATCCTATGCCAGACTCCCTCGGTTTGAGAGCTGAGGTCAAGACTCCATGGCAGCCTTCAGATGTGGCCCAGAAGAGCTGCCTGGCCATCTGGTTCCTGACACAAGAAGCACTGCCCCAAGGCAAGAGGGTGCCGTGAGGCAGATAACTCACCAGCCATGCTCAGACACCCTTCGCTATAAACCTGGAGTGCTAAAAAGGCAAATCTGATTTAAAGCTAGAAAAGGGAGGGTGGGAGCTCAGGAGGAGACGAGGAGAAGGGATGCCCTCCAAGGCAAACCAGGAAACCACAAGACCCACCTGAAGCACTTGGTGAAGGTGAAGGCACTGAAATGCTGGGAAGAAATGCAGGCAGTGACTTCGTTGGAAGCTCACTGAGTCCAGCACCGCTCTGCGAAACATCGCTCTGCCTCCCAGGCTGTGTTGCCAATGAGGATGGCAGGAGGACCTCGTCCAAGGAGCTAGTGCGGGGTGGAGCAGGAGCCGAGCTCCCTGCCACACTGGATGTGTGGGTGTCTGACATGGGCTCTGTCCTCCTTTCCCCACCACTGGTGTCTGTCACTGAGCTGGGTGTACTGGTGACAGAAGCATTGGGCAGGTGTCCTCCTGTAGCTGAGGTCCCTTCTGCTGAGAAAGAGCAAAGTAATATCAGCTATAAGCAGGTGGGCATGCTCTCTTCCATCACCACCCTTAGGCTGACGGCACAGATATAACATGGCAGAAGATCTAAATCTGGAGAAAACTGTGAAGGCACAACCCTTTCCTGTGCAAGGAAGTGCTGCTCGCAGGAGGACACCCTGAAGAGGGCACTAGGAACAAGCCATGGGAGCACTGGTGGGTTTGCTTCCCTTCAGCACTGCTCCTGGTGCAGCAGTCCAGCCATAGGCACTGTGCCCTCATGCCCCCACCACAGCGCCCGTGGTGAGCAAGGTGGGGTTACAGCAGCACCTAACTCCCCGATACTCCAAACAAGGCACGGCAGGCTTGTACGGGATCAGTAAATACCACATTTGCATCCCAGGGTGGGAGTCAGTAATGAGTGGTGTTGCCTCCTGCTTGTATAAACACGGCCAACGAGGAGGTCTTGAAATTGTGCTGTTTCAGAAAACACACCAAATCTCGGGGCCAGACTGCTCTTGCAGTAAGGCTGTTGTTTTTTTTTCTGGTGATTAAATGCAAAAAACAAGCTGAAGTTGAAATTTTCTTCTGTAATGCCCAGTGCCATTGTCCAGCAGTCTCTAGCACGCCCTCACTCCTCCATACAGAGCAGAAGTTTGAGGTCTTTGGGAAGAAGCCCCACGGGGACGGTCAGTGCTCACCTGGGGAAGCGCTTTCCAAAGCAGATGGTGAGCCTGTGAGCAACGGGCCTGTGGATGACACAGTGGCACCTCTGCCACCAACACCTGGGGCTCCCAAGGAGGACCAGGTATGGTCTGGAGACCTGATGGTTTCAGTACCAGCGGTGGACATCTCTGTTGTTTGGGGCAGTCTGGTGCTGGCTGGCAGAGACCTTAACGTCCTCCCTCCACCCTTGGTGGCTGTTGTGGAAACGGAGGTACTGGTGGTAGGGAAATTTGTTCTTCTCTCTGTTGACAGGAGGCTGAATGACGCATGGCTGCTTCCAGTAGCTAAGATGTGAGAAAGAAACAATTTACATTTTTACACACATGAAACTACAAACAAACAGGTGAGCTTGCTTCGAGTAACATCCAACAGCAGCAAGTACATGCACAAGTAGAAAATATGAGCAGATGTCAATCCAGAAAAAATAGGAAATTTCCAAAGACCTGAAACCTCCTTACAGAGATTTTTCTTCTAAAAAATGTGGTTTGATGCTGAGGAAAGTGCTATTATATAAAAACTGTTGAACTGCTATGCCGTGCACTTGATTTCACCATTATGTGCCTGAGTGCACTCCATGCTGCTTGAACAAACAAATACCGTAAGAACCCAGAAAAGCCTGGAAATCAGTTCAGACAAGGCACAACACTGAGCAGTGTGAAGGTCTTAGAGAAGTCTGAAGAAATGGGACAAGGGGTATCAGACCCCTTCAGCACCGCAGCGGGGTCTAGGACCAAACAGTGGCAGGAAGGACCTCAGAAACCACATTCAAAGTTGCCTTAAATTTGTTGAACTGGTTCAATTCCTGGGAAGCAGCATGGTCCAAAGGGTAGGACAGAGGGCAGGAACTGAAGTCCAGTCCCTGGGACTGCAGGGACACGATCTAATCCTCACTTGCTTAGTTTTCTTGCGTATAAAATGGAGATAGCAACTGGAGATAGTAAAAAAAGAATCAGGATTTGAAAGTTAATTATTTTTCTTGGCGTAATGAAACTTTCCATACATGTGCCCTTTCTGTCAAAAACCCAAACCACATTTTTTGGTCAAGCAAGAGCTGAAATATTTCAGACACAAAAATCACACTACATCCTTCCAAACAATATATTCTACATAGCAGAAAAGAGTCAGGCAAGTGTAAGCTACAGTAACTTTTATTTGCAAGAAAAATGGTATTTCATTTCCAACTTGAGCTCACCTGGGGAAGGACCTTCCGCAGCAGACCGAGAGCCTGTTAGCGAAGGGTCTGCCACCCACTCAGTGAAATCCGTGATTTCTGTGGACCCACGAACTCCATAGGTCTCTCTCACAGAAGACACGGACGAGAATCGGATCGTGCCCAAAGTCCTGTACATGCCACCACTGGATGTGGAGACTTCTGCTGCCCATCGGCTGCTGCTCGTGGCAGACCTCGGGGGCCTCCCACTGCTGCCGGTGGCCATGGCTGAAATGAAAGCGCCGGTGGGAGAGGAAGCAACGTTTTTTTTCTCTGTCGTTGAGCTGTTAACTGGTCGGTGGCTGCTTCTGACACCTAAGATACAATAAAACCAAGTTTGATTTATGCATATACAGCTATACATTTGAGGGATTGTTTGTACAGTCTATGTTTGTACACTGCTGAGATATTGAATAGACCAAGTTGTCACCCTGGAAAAGGCGCTGCTCTGGGAAGAGGTGAATCCCTTACATTCAAGCACACGTGGCTTACAAAAAGCCATGAAAATCTCAACTTAAAACCATGTTTTTTAACTGCAGGCTGTGCACAATGCCCAATTTATGCATTTAAGCTGCCTTTGAGCCTGTTTAAATCAGGAGCGTACACCTTTAACTTCAAAGCAAATCTAGAGGATGAGCTAAAAAAAGCCTGGTTTAGGTTTTCTTGTAACAGCGCAGAGAGCCAAGCTGCCATCTCAGTGCCGGGGTGACGGCACAGCCACGGGGCCGAGCACCGGCTACCCAGGGCCACGCAGGGCCGGATACAGCCTCACGCAGAAGATGCTCAGAAACACCCCAGCACCCCAGCCTGGCGTTTGACCCAGCCTGATTCACCCCACGTTTAGCAGCTGTGCTGCCCCGGGGCTCTCCCAAACCGCAGCGCTGGGGATACCGATACCTCACCAGCTCACCAGGAGCAGGAGCTGCACTACAACTCCCATGGCAATGGGCTTCATTGCGAATTTGTGGTGAATGGTGGGGCAGAGCTCACTTGGGACCACTCCAAGGGCATGGGGTGAGCCAGCACTGTCACGGCTGTCGGGACTCCCAAAACACTGCCTCTCTTACAGACCAGCCCGCATGGCAGACACAGTGCCAGGTGATGGCTGCAAATCCCCACTAAAAGCATCTCCAGCAGGGAAAAAGTGCATGCACAGGTTTCTAACCGATAGCTGCTTTCCCCAGCACAGGAGTTTCATTAGCAGTGAGGACACTGATGTTTTTCGCTTCTTCACCCAAAAGCCAAGATCCACTCCCACCTTCCCCACCATCCCTGCTTTCAGCCCGATGCAGCCAGGAATAAAAATATCCATGTATCCAATAGCGACTGATGGCCGTATCTAAATGCATTTCGTGGGGATGCAAAATCTCACCCAGCCCCAAAGCAGCCAATATTCAGTCTAACAGATTTACCTCGGAAAGTACTTTCGGAGGCAGAGAGGGAGCTTGTGAGCAAAGGCTCCCCCGGAGGCGCTGGGAGATCTGTGGCTTCCCGTGAGCCGTTAGGATGGTGCGTCCCGACCCCTGAGGAGGAGAAGGTGCCTCCCAAAGAGCTGGTGGGGTCGGTCCTGGTGGCAGAGCCCCTTGTCACCCCAGCTGTGCGGCCGTTTGCGGGGGACCCTGGTGCCCCCGCTGCCACGCTGGGCATGTCAGCACCATGGGCGTCCGAGTGCAGCGTGGCCTCTTCTGCAGCTGGGATGCTCTTGGGTTCGTAACTGCTGCTAAAGGCTAAAAAAAGGAGAAAGGAAATATAAAACGGCATACGCGTAAGTGAAAACAGCTGGGTAGGTTTCATCCCACTATCAGTAGATGTAGACAACGTATGTGTGAATATTCAATACGGAAATATTCAATATTGGGAAATCGTTAAGACAGGGAAAAAAAATGGTCTCTATATAGGAACTCCTGAAGTTATTGCTTGCAAAATTCAACTGAAAGTTTTCAAGGAAAATCTATCCTCCTCTTCCAACAAGAATAATATTTATCCATACTTTCATTTCTGTGAAATGTTTTTAAACGTACAGAATGTGCCAAATACAATATTATTCCTCCTTTCTTTAAAATAAAAAAGGATGTATTTGGTTTATAAAGAGTCTTTAAATAATGTTCTGGGTTACACAGCTAGCTATCAAAACTCACTCATGGAAGTGCTTTCTGAAGCAGACGGCGAGCCTGTGAGCAACGAGTCTGTGGCACCTCTGCCACCACCACCCTGGGCTCCCAAAGACATCCCAGGTAACCGGGTCCGGTCTGAGGAGCTGGCAATTTTGGTACCAGTGGTGGAAATCTCTGCTGTACCAGCCAGCCTGGTGCCGGCTGGCAGAGACCTTAACGTCCTCCCTCCGCCCTTGGTGGCTGTTGTGGAAACGGAGGTGCTGGTGGTGGGGAAATCGGAAACTCTCCTCTCTGTGGTCGAGATGTTGGATGGCTGGAAGCTCCTTCCAATGGCTACGGCACAATAAAAAAAAATGGGTTTATACGTACGAAATTATAAACAGATGGATCCATTTTCTTCCCAGATGCTTACAGCGCACATACGGATATTAAGCATAGGAAGTTTTCAATCTGGATAAAGTGCTCTTTTGGAAAGGCATGAATCCCCTCGCTGCAGGAAGACCTTGCACGAAAACTGGGGATCACTGCGAGGACAGCATGGCTTCACAAGAGCCGGGGTGGCTCGGCCAGCAGGAACCCCCCCGGGAGAAGGACTGCGGAGATTTGCCTTTTAAATCCCACCTTTGCTCTAAGACCAGTGGAAATCGGCCCAGGATTTCTTAGTATTTTTTTTGCATCTGGAACACAGCATCAAACAGCAAAGGGGGGAAACGTGAGCACACCCGCGTTCCCGTATGAACCTGCACCTCACTACGCATCCCAGGGCTTAACGGAACACAGGGAAAAAATGCTTAAGGAAGTACAAAATAGGGTAAACCAACAAATTGTAGACTAACTGAGCTCACCCATGGCAGTGCTTTCTGAAGCTGGGTGAGAAGGGGTGAGCCGACGCTCCACGGAGGGCCCAGGGAAACCTCCCAGCCCCAGGGCCACCGATGAAGATAACTGGGACCTCGGGTTTTCTGCAGCTCTGATGCCGCTCCCAGCAGCTGTGACAGAGGAAAGGGAAGTGTCAATGTGAGAACCCTGGAGATGTTTTTGCTCCTGGCAAGCCCTGGGCACAGGGTTCAGCAACACTTGAGGTTTTCAGTAAGTTCACGTGGAGTAGGGCAAAGTCTCCGTGTTTGACAGCTCCAGAAATCAGCTGCTTGCAAAGCAAGCGAGGGGAAGCCACAGAGCCCCGGGATTTCGGGTTTGTTGCGCTGTACAGGTTGTTGGAGCACAGGCATCGCACTCTGTCTAGCCGAGAGCAAACCCACCCGGTGTGGCCGTGATTGTGGGCTACCAACCTCACGCCCCCCTACAGCACCACTCGGGTGACACCCACAGCTCAGGTGGGGCTGGGACCTCACCTCTGCTCTGCAGCTGGCACTGAACCAGCTGAGATATGGTGCCCATCCTGAAGAAAACACAGCGATAAGGTCCAAAGACCTTTCTTTTTTTTTTTTTTTAAGTGGAAAATGTTGGGGGGTTTTGGACCAAGTGATTTTTTCCATTGCTTTTTCCCGCTTTCAGCAGGGAATTTCAGCCAACCACCCAAATAACAGCAAACACAGCACATGCAAAACACAGCATCTTCTCTGTTTCAAGTAAGCAAAAGCTGTATAAAGGCTTTTTAAAGCTATAAAACAAATCCGAGATCCAGTAAAGCTCACCTCCAAAAGTGCTGTCCATAGCAGGCGATGCTGTGAGTGAAGGGCTTATGGAGTCCCCCATGACATCCCTGGGACGTAGCATGATGTGGTTTGTACCAGTCTGAGTACTGGAAGCTCGGGGGGAGGACTGGGGCTGTCCCGAAGAGCCGGGGAAGGTGGCGCTGGGGAGGGGCTGCAGCGTCGCCCCGCTGGTCCGTGAGGAGCTGAGTGAAGTGGCGGCGGTGCCCGTGGGAGGGCTGCCAGGTGGCTCTGTGCCCACCCAGCCGCTTGCCGGTTGAGAGCGGCCACCGGTGCCTGCAAGGCAATGGAGGAAAGCAAATGAGAGGACAGAGACGGGCTGAGCTGCCCACCCAGCATCCTCCACTGTCACCTTCCGCCTCCCCCCGCTGCCTGCGGTCTCCTTGCCTGTACTCTGCCTACAGCAAGAGTTTGGGAGCTGCACCAAGTAATTCATAATTTTCAAGGCCAGGAGAAGCCACATGGATCCTTCTCTCCACCCTCGTGCATGAAGCAAGCCAGAAAACTGCCCTGAGCACATGGTGGGGATGGAGGGCGGGATCCAGCGCACAAAGCTCTAGCAATGCCACCGATGCCCAGTTTCTCCAGGCAACAGCATCCTCCTTGCTCCCAGGCTGATCTGGGATGTCTCACCCGGGCGACGAGGCTCCGCAGATGAAGGCAGCAGCACCATCTCCGTTGTGTTGTCAAACCCCGCCATGTCCCAAGCCCCGCGGTGCCCACCCAGAGTCCTCTCAGCCGAATCGGTGCTGACAGCTGCCAAAACCGGTGGTGTCCTCTCGGCAGCTGCAGAGGTGCTGGGAGAAGCCAGAGCCCTCTTGCCTCTCTCCTGGCTGCCTGCAGCATGGTGATGGCTTCCAGCGGCTGGAAAGCAACACGGAGAGGGTCATGTTCTCCCTGGACAAGTTACCATGACTTGGCTGGGGTGGCAGCAGCATCCCCCGCAGTGGTACCCAGCCCTACCACACTCAATAGACAGGGTCACAGCTGCATCCCCTGGGTTTCCTCTGTTTATCGCAGAGCACGCTGCAAGAAGGAATGCTGGAAACAGAAGGACTGATGGGAACAGAGGGTTTCTGTCACCAAAATATAATGGCATTTCAAAATTTGTCTTCATTTGTGCGCGGCAAGAAAAACACAGTTGTTTTTTTTAAAACATTAAAAATGCACAAGGCCATAAATAGTTTATGCCAGGACAGCGAGCAGCTGGCAGCCTGGGCATGCCAGCTCCATACTTTAGACCCTAAGCAGGAAAAAAATTGAGGAATTAAAAAATTAAAGAAAATCTCTACGCTCATATCTCAGCAAGACACTTATTTCATCTGGAGATATTAAGAAAAAAAACGAAGTGGGGACAGGGCAATCAGCACAGCCTTGTCCTGCTGGCGTGGGAAACAGGCTTTGATTTAGTGCATGTTTAAAAAAGTATATTGGTTCACTCATGACCATAGTGCCACCAAATGCAGCGAAGATTATGAAGGGTTCATCTCCACGTGAGGACCTCAGCTACAAATCATGATGCAACTGGCCAAATATTTTTCACGTGGGCACTTAAAATCTAGGTTGGGTTCACGATGGGGTTCAGCTCCTCCTGGGAGGAGGAGTAGGGGTGCCGCTCCGCGCGCAGTCTGAGAGCTCCGTGGCTTGGCAGGACTCTCTGGGATGCTGCTGGGTGGTGAATAATGACAGCAGAAGCTCCTGAGAATCACCTTCATTGTAACGTTAAAAAAAAAAAAAATCTGCTTTCTTGGCATTGCATTTCTTCCAAAAATCTGAATTTCTAGCAGCACGGTGGGAGTACTTCCTAACCCACCGGCTATGCTTGGTCCATGGGCTGGGTAAGGCAAATGGGGAGTCTCGCATCGATGAAACTCACCAGAAGGATGGCTGTGGGTGGGCAGGTGGGTCGCTGTCCCTGCAGATAGGGTGTCTGGGGGTCCTGCTCCCGGCGAGGTGACATCCCCACCGCCAGTGGGGGGACCAACGTGCCCTGTGATCCCACTTGCCGCCTGCACTGCACTGTGCCTGGCAGGCAGCGATGCCCACTCCCCGCTCCTGACCAACACCGTCACCAGCTCCACACCATCCACGAGAGCACTGGAAGTCCTTATGTCCGTGTCTAAACTTCTTCTCGTCTGATGGCTGCTTTCAATGACTGAAAGGAAAAACAAGAAAAAAATCAAAATTCCATCAGCGCTGGACGTGCAGGTTCGGCTCATTGCAGTAACACCGAGGCCAAGCTCTGATCTCATTTACACTAGAGAAAATTTTGTATAATCAAAACACAGACATGAAATTTATTTTTGGATTCACACCAGTGGAAATTAGATTGGTCTGTGGGGCCAGATGCCGAAACCCACCTTTGTGCACAAGTTTCACGCAATTCACCACCCTCATGCTTTTTGTGTGTGTGTTAGGAGAAATAAATCATTAAAGGAGCAAAAAGAAAGCCTTAAACAAATAACCGATGGAGATAGGCGCAGTGTGGAGTCCATGGGAGGAGTGCGTAGGTCTCCAGAGCTGATGGCCAGCACAGTCCATGTGCCCCATCCCGAGGGCGTGATGGGAGCAAGAAGGGCCTCGCACCTCTTCCCCTCTCTCCACCCAGTCTGTACTTGCTGGATGCCTGACCTCGAATCCCACCACCTCCAGAGAGCTGGCATGAAGCTGGCTGAGAACTGCAGGGCAACGAAGAGGGTTGGTGTAACCCATCCAGCCACCATGAGGCACTGGGACAGAAGACATTGACATACGGTGTGGATTACACTGACCATCCAGGAGCTGAACCACCCCAAGGTGATGGATATTTTGGTGTATCTGATGTTAATGTCTACCAGAACATGAGAAACAAGATGGAGAAGAAGCTTGTGCATCTGTAGGACCATTTTCTGTGAGCAAATGTGGCTGGAGCCCCTCCTCCATCCTAAAAGTGTTTGGATCTGCTTTCTTGCTCCCACTGGAAGGCTGCTCCAAACTCCCACCCCTCTCATCATCCAGAATAGTTTTCTCATTTCATTAGAAAATGAGTAAACACATTTATGGAATACATGTTGGTTCCCAAGCCAGCACTAGCTTAGCTAGGTCTTCCCCTCCCTCCACTTGCTTCCTACCGTGCTGATGTGTAACAGCAGCAATCTCATCCCCTCTTTGCACAAGTTTCTTCTGCATTTCTACCATCTGCTGTATCTCACAGACCCAAACATGACTTCTCCCGGGGACATCAGCAGGCATTACATGCTTTACACGATCTCCAAAAGCCCACAGATGGCTCTGTGCATCTCCAGAATACAAACAGGCTCCCAATCTGGACCATAAGCAAGGATTTGAGATGTTACTCAGTAGCCAACTTCTCATCTCAATCACTAACCCTGACTGCCAGCAGCAGCAGCAGCAGGACTCGGTGCAGTAGCTGTAGCTTCAGCCTTGGGTCTGCCATCCAGCCTGACACTACCTGGAGCAGCGCATCTACTGGCAGCTGCCATGAGCCGTTCCAGTGAGATTTGCTGGGGAAATTGGTATTTCCAGCCTGTGGTACCAGCCAGGGCTGTGTGAGGATTCCCCATGCACATTGATCACATGAAAACCAGCAGCAACCATCCCTGCCCTACGTTACACCCCGAGGCTTGGCTGGCGCTGCAGCCTCAGATGCTCTTCAAAGCCCCCAACAAGTCAAAGTGAGTCCAAATCACAGCTGTGTCACCTGAAACGGTAAGATTCCAGTTTTGTCCATCTTCTTTATAACCAAAACGCAACCTCTGGGCTGGAATAGCCCAATGCACGCTGCACCTGCTGATTGGGCAGAATGAGAGCCTGGCTAGGGAAACCATGATGTAGGGTGACGGAGTCTGAAGCCTCTCAAGAAACTGAGAAAAGCCGTATATTTTGGGATGGGAACTTTTCCCACTTTGCCGCTCGGAGATCCACCAGGCTGTGGGATATGTCCTGCCTGTCATGCACATGGCATCTCAAATTAGGGCTGTGGATGACACAAAGGCAGCAAGCTAAAGGCACGGCTCAGCCTCTGCCCCAAGGCTCTGATGTTGAAGGTTAAGCCTTTTGCATCTGTCCTTGGCTTCCCAGCACTGTCCGTAATAAAGCTGTGCCCCAGAGAAACTCCCATGGGACACGGGACACCCAGTCCTCCTTGCCTTGCGTGTCTCCTTTGGGGTTGCTGTACCTGCCACACCAGAGATGGCAATTTCAGGAGTGGTGTCCTCTATCCATCTGCAATAGCTTCAGTGGGAACTCACCAAGAAAAAAGAGATACGTAGGTAGGACACTCTGCATTTCAGCCTGGGAGTCTGAGCATCACGAGGCGCAAGGAGACAAGAGCTGCAGTGGAGCAGATCCCCTCGAGTGCCTTTGCTGACAGCCCGAGCCATGGCTACGATGCCCACCTCGCCGAGCACACCACGCAGCTGCGGCCGTCTGGAGCCCGCTGCGAGCCACCTCCTGTCCCACGAAACAAGCTGCTGCTTGTCGCCGTTTGGACGAGGGGATGCGAAGTCGCAGGGGATGTTTGCTACGCTCATTTGCAAGCCAATACCCAACCTGTAATTGTATCCCACAAGTCCATTTATAGCAGCCTCCATGCTGAAAAATTTGGGTGTGCTGGAGGGCGGCGCACTGAATGTCGCTACGTTTCCCTCTCGCTAAAAGCTTTCAGCTGTGCAAGCCATGCTTACTGTGCCCCAGCAGCCGGCTGTGCCGCACGGAAGAAAGGCAAAGCAGCAGATGCTTAAAGAAACCCTTGGGGGATGAGTACAGACGGAGGGAAATTTGCTTTCTCAGGTTGCCAAGTCATTTGTCAACACAGACTCCTGCCAGGCACACTAAAATATATAGTGGGGCACTGCAGCAGGCTTTTAATTGCCACTTCTTAAAAATATCCCTGGAAAAGCCAGCAAGCAGTACCTTCAGCTACAGCCCTTGATTGAATGCAACCGGTTCGAAAGTAAAATGCTGCTGGTTGCGTGTCTGGTGATTGTTTGCCCTGCAAATCCACCCCGGAGTTTTCTCTGTCCTCTTTTGGCTCTGCAGAGCTGCTGGGAATAAACCGAAGCAAAACCCTTCACCTTATCATGGGCGCCAGCAAACCTGGCTTTGAGTGCAGCCAGGGAGTTGATGGGTACTATTTACACAGGTATTATTTACACAGGCTTTTTAGACTCCTCTGGCATTTTTAACTCTGGCCCGCAAGGTACGCCAGGTCCTGGTGCAGGGAGGAAAACCTCCTGCGAGCACAGGCTCAGGTCCCCGGTTCGGTGGGCGCAGAGCATGAGCCGTGCTGGAAAATCTGACCCGCCGGCATGTAGTAAGGAAACCCCAAAAAATCAGGCTGTTCAACAAAATAGACATGAAATCTCAGCTCATCACTGAGCCATCAAGCCTGCCAGAAGAGGAAGACAACCACAATCTCCTCTTTGACTTGCCTGCAGAAATTAGCCTTCAAAAATGACCCTCCACTGAAGCGGATGGACCAGATGCAAACTTTTTCCAAAAAAAATACATGTGGGACCATCTGGCCTCCCCTGATGCACTAAAGGCTTAAAGCAGAGCTGCCCTTTAGCTCAGGTACCGATTTGTCACTAACAATTTCGTCACATCCTAAGCTGCCAACTGCTTTCCACGGTTTAACTCCACATGACCATAGCTGTCAAGAGAAATATTTGACTTCCAGCGCAAAACCCTCCTGCCACCCACCGCACCGGTGTTTTCCTTCCCAGTTAAAACTAGCAGTGATGCTCACCAGACAGGTCGAGGCTCAGAGTTACTTTTTCTTCACAAGCATAACAA
Source organism: Charadrius vociferus (assembly GCF_000708025.1). Taxonomy (NCBI): domain Eukaryota; kingdom Metazoa; phylum Chordata; class Aves; order Charadriiformes; family Charadriidae; genus Charadrius; species Charadrius vociferus. The sequence continues at coordinate 2,197,350 of NW_009648925.1, read as the reverse complement.
GTCCGTGGCTTGCTGGGAGCTGAATTATAACGCGGCCAGGACAAACAGATCAAGTTCCAGCTGATTTCTCGAGGCTTTGGGTTTGCCCCTGGCCGCCTGGCTGGATGTCTACCTTGTAAGACTCCTGAAAAAGCCCTTTTGGACCAGCGATCTTCTGTCTCCGTTTTTGGGTACAGCACTGGCATCGCCCTGGCCAAGAGGTGGCTGCTGCTGAAGCAACATCATGGTGATGCTCAAGGCTGAACCATGGGACCGCACAACACTGAAAAGCACGATACTATAAATTTTCAGCAGTGGTTGCGATCTTTCACAGACATTTTAGGGCAGGTAGTGAGGAGGGATATATGCTGCTAACGTCAGGGGAGCAGGACCCCCACAGACAGCATTTGGCAGGAGCATCACAGCCAGCTGAGGCGTACCACGAGCTATCCCGGCCCCGCTGCTTTTCTGCAGTAGGGATTTTTCTCCTCAAAGGGCAGAAAAATACTCCCTTGCCCAGGGAACGCAAATTTCATCTG
>NW_009648925.1:2196436-2196787 GCF_000708025.1 Charadrius vociferus | reverse complement strand
TCCGCTGGAGGGTGGTGATTCCCCAGGGACCGTTCCCGGTACGGCCGCCCATGCAGCGGCTGTTTTGCCAGGGCTACGGCCACCCTGGGAGCATCCCATGCTGAGCTGAGCGCGCGTGAAGCCAAAGCAGGCTCCTCCCGAGGACAGGCAGCTATAATTATAAAGCCCACATCTGTTAACGTTGCATAATCTTAACATCATCTGAGGCTGGCGGAGAGAAAAAAACCTCATCTCGACTTAGAAAACTCCTCGCCGGCTGTAGGAAAAGGTTAGGAAGAAAGGCAGGCTGCGAGGGAGGAGAAGCAGGGACCGAAGCCGAGGCTGCCGGCCCCGCAACGGGTGGCACGGGTG
>NW_009648925.1:2181864-2196323 GCF_000708025.1 Charadrius vociferus | reverse complement strand
GGGGGGGAGGGAGGCTGAAATGGAGCTTAAAAAAAAATTCCGTGCTTGAGACGGGTCAGTGGAGCGTAAACACGCTGATAATATTGCTTGGGGAAGGTCCCTCGTGTGCACTAAGCACGGGAAGAATGTGAGAGGTTTTTAACCACATGCGGTCAACCCTTTTTTGCTAATTCTTTCGATATTAATGAAAGGAATTATTCAGGCTGGATGACGAAAGGTGGCAGGAGAGGGTGGACGGGGAAAAGAAGAGGTGCAGGAGCCCTTCCAGCACCTCCCACCCTGCTGCGGGGCTCAGTTTGGATGGGGTACACTACAGATGCATCCCCTCGCAGCGCCTTGCTCTGGTCCTCATGCTCCTCATCCTCTATCTACCGGGGTCCCAGGCAAAGCAGGATGGCAATTCGCAGGACTTTAAATCATTTAAACCGTAATACAAAGGATTTATCCAGCCACCAAAGGTGACTGGAGCTTTAACATGTCAGCTCGAGAAAGGTGCTGGGGGCTTAATGCCAGCCACAGCCCCTGCAAGCTCTGAGCGCTAAGGTCCAGGTGGTTAATGCCTACCAGGCTGCTACGTGTGATGGGTGACATCAGCATCGTCCCCAGCATCTCCTATGCCAGGTCATGGCACTTTGCTTGCAGTGTTGCTTTATGAGAGAAAAACACACCGCACTTCCACACCACCTCCCCCTGCCAGGACCTGCAAAACCACGGAGGATGCTTAAGGCCATTTTTACTTCCTACCCTTTTTTTAATGATCCTAGAGCCTGATGCTCAGAGATGCCATAAGGAAAAAAAGGATCCAATTATTGGTCTTAAGAGCAGTACCCTAAAGCAGAGAAACAGGTACTCCACAACAAAGAGCACACGGAAACCTGTGGTCATTTCCAAAAGCGTGGGATGTATGCATACAGCCCGCCTGCAACCGGGGATAAAATCTGCACAGTGCAGGGACAGGATATTGTCCTGCTAATCCAGTGGTTTCCACCCTCTTAATTCTGGTGTCCTAAACATTTCCCTGGGGAGGTGCAGGCTCCTGGATCACCGGCTCAAGCCTATGAAACCCTGAGCTTCTTACTCATCTTTCTTGGACAGTTTGGGTTCAATCCCCAGATCCCTGGGACCACATGGACCCACGCTGCCTGGAAACCACTGGTCCAGGGCTCAGATCAGCGCCTTAAACCTCTTTTCATGAGTTTTTGTTTTTAAATAGCTGTTGGCAACTGAATTTTAAAAAAAAAAAAAAAAAGTCTTATTTTATAGTCAAGTCTTTGGAAAACACTTTCAAATACAAGTCCACTTCCAACAGGGATAAGTCTCATGACTACTCATACTCCCCAAAAAACCCATAACCATGCCAAGGCTCCAGTAAAATCCCAATCCAGCCAGCCAGTGAAGAGGGGACTAAGCCTCCAGCCCCAGAGAGGCCCTGCGACCTGTGTCCCTGCTGCCTTTCCTGAGCAGAAAGCCCAAAATAGCTGTGTTCACTTACTTGCCAGCTCGTTTATTTTCTACCTCCGAAGCGTCCCATCCAGCATTGCCTCCCAGCGCTAACGCAGAAGCCCCTGCAGCCCCAGGGGGTGCGAAGGCAGCTCTGCCCTGCTGCCAGTGGACGGGTCCAGGAGCACTTACCAAAGGGATTTATTTCTCACCGTTTTCAGTAAACATTAATAAAAGTAAGCCAAAAGAAATGTCCCAAATGGCACGGCTCGCTGAGCACTCGCACCTCCTCTCCGTCCCCTCTCCCACCGCCCTGCAGTGCCGAAATGTCTCCGGACACCCTGCCTGCACCGCGGATCCCAAATGCTAAATCCCAGCACCACCTAATTCACTTCTAAAACCCTCCGGGCTTTTCTTTTAACGTCCTGCAGAAACGTTACAGAAAACATCACCCATGCAGCACTTCTCCTTCCTCTTTCCAGGGTTTTTAACGTCCCCTGGAAGCTTAAATCGGCGGGAAGGCAGTGGTACCCTCAGCGGCACTCGTGAAGGCAGAGCAAAAGCCGTGACGGGACGCAGCCCGGTGTCATTTTAACTTGTGCTCCCATCCGAGGGCAGTGCTGCTGGAGACTGTCGGACGGCTCGGGGAGGAAGTCTCCTGGCAGGGCTCCACCGAAGTGGAGTTGCTAGGTCACTGGAACAATAAAAAGGCAAGAAAAAACATCCTGGCTGCAAAAAAGAAAGAGGAGGGGGGGAAAAAAAGGGAAAAAAAAGCCATGGCAGTGCGTACAGTGCTGGTTAAGTGGAAAGAAACAGGGCTGGAGAGAGCAAGATGATGCCGCTGCTGGCTTTTGTACGCACGCGACAATTTCTAACACGGACCTTTCTCCAGAGCTCTCACATGAATAATTCCAGAAACCTGGAATTTGTCGGCAATGTTTGCAACGGGTAAAAAATCTCACTCGGGGCAATATGTCCAGGGAAGCTAGCCCACTGCTCCACTGCTGCTAGGGAGAGGTTAATTACCCTTTGCATGTTAACCAGGGCATCGCGATCAATCATATGACTTTCTCACACCATCACACACCCCCAGCAGCTGCCTGCGTTCATTTAAACCAGCTAATATAAGAATGCTGCCTCCAAGCAGGGATCTATTTTGGCAATAAGGGGGTGAGCAGCCACGCGAGGTGCAGAGCGCTGTGCAGCGCTGGGGCTCGAGCTCCTCCGTAAGGAAAGGTGCTCGCAGCTTAGAAGCTGCAGGATGAAATTTCACTTTCTGAAAAGTTTAATTTCAAGGTCAGAAGGGAGCATTAGCTCATTCTGTCTGACCTCATCTATAACCAAAGTCATTCCGTGTAGCTTATTTACTCCCGATATAAGCTCAGTGATTTGTATTTGACTTAAACGGATCTTGCAGGGAAAAACCCCCAACCTATTGGTATTTGTGATTATTTGGGATTGTGCTTAAAACCACGAGAACTATGGGCTGAAGCACAGCTTTTTCTGCACAAAACCTCAACATGCATCAAAAAGCGATCCCTGGCCGTGTGAAGCATATGCGGGGCAGGAGCCATCCGTTCCAGGAGCTGAGGTCCTGCAGACCCAGGAGAAAACAAGGTGGTATTTTCACGTCAGGCTCTGGAAACAAAACCACAGGTTCCTGCTCTGAAGTGGTCTGAGCCCAGGAGCTGCTTTCCACAGCCAAGAGGGGACAATAAATACCGGGAAGATGGAGGAGGGAGTAGGAAAAGGGGCGCTGCCATGCCAAGAGGCCATGTTGGGAGCAGCCAGGGGCTGCCATGCGCTTCCAGGAGCTGAGTGATGCTGCCCACCACTGCAGGGCGGGCTTTGGTCCAGGTGCCCTGACCAGAGCCTCACTCCAGCAATGCACTTAAGAAGAGCTCCCCAGGGAACTGTTCTCTGTGCTTAATGCTAAGCATGAGCCAAAGAGCTTTGCTGGCCAGTGGCCACACCAGGGATGATGACCAACCTGGGAACTGAGCAACTTCTCAAGGACGTGGTGGGGACAAGAAGGATGAAGGGCCCTCTCAGATGCAGGAGGATCAGAAAGCCACCAAGGGGTGGATGCATTTTGGTGACACACAGATAGAAGGCTCACTGGATTCTTCCCTCCATGTAGACTAGCAAAATCAAACCCCATCCCAGGGGAAAACTGATGGCAGCCCAAGCCTTACGCCCAGCTCTCGCCCCCCAGCTGAAGGTGAGTTGCAGGGAAGGGTCTTGTGGCAGTGGGAACCGCAGATGCTCTCATGGCTCCTGCTCTTCCAGCAAGGGACGGTGAGACTTGGAAGGGGATGGAGAAAAAAGCAAACAGGCAAAAAAATAAAGCAGCTTAAAGAGAAATTAATCCCCAGAAGAGATAAGGGCCCCCACTTCCCTTCCCCCATCTGCTGCGAAAGGATGATGATCTAAATCGCATTTCCTAGATGACACCGCACCGATCTGCCGCCGGAAGCAGCGGTGGGAGAGCTCAGGATGGCGCCGGACCTCCTTCTTCCAGGGGATGAGCCAGGTCCTTCCCCGCTGGCACCCATCGGCCGGTCACCACTGCCACCGTGGAGGAGCAGCGTGCCCCGGGGTGGCTGGAGTGTGTGTCTCTCCCGCTGTCCCCCACCGCTCTGCCTCTGCAGTCACACGTTTCCTTTCTGAGAACCGGAGGGGAAGAGATTTACCATGTCCAGTGCCTTTCTGCACGTGTTTTGGGGAGGTTGAAAACAAGACACCTTCATTTGGCTGCATGCGGGTCTCTGCAGCAGGCAGCCCTGTGACCCAGCCCTGCCACCAGCAGTGGAAAGGGGTGATGGAGAAGGGCAGGATGGGGTTGTCACCCTCTGAGCTGTCACTGAGGACTCACAGGAGTCAGGGTCAGGTCACAGCCCACCTTGGTGCATACGGGCACTGTGTGCCGAGCAGAGGCAATGCAGAGGATCAAGAGGCCAGAAATCTGCACCCAAACCCCATCTGCCCACACACTGACCCATATTACCCAGCAGAGAGCCACCGTACCCCCACTGCCTTGGCACGCTCTTGCCATCAAGTGACCATCAACTTGGGTCTTAACTCAGCATGTGACGCAGCTTACCCAGCACCGTACGATCTCCAGGCATACCAGCAATCTGCAGGACAGGCCTAGGAGGATCTCTGTCTGCACAGCATGGACCATTCTCAGGGCCCATGAAATTGCTGGTGCTCCCATTCCCCAGGTTAGAAGCCTCTTGGGTCCTCATTTGGCTTTCTTCATGCATCATATTTGCTCCACGTCCCTCTGAAAAGACCATCCTCACGATTATTTTGCACTCTCTGATCAAGTTTCCCTCCTAATAAACATCCTTTCAAAGGGCTTTTATCTGCAGGGTTGGCTGCCAGTCTAATACTGCAGCCCCATTCTGTATTTTCTGAAAGAGCTGACAATGCCCTAAAAAGAATTAACATTTAGATGTTAGTCCGGTAACAGAATCCGAATCAAACAATGACGACTGTTCAAATGCCTAAAGCTACTCAGGGGTATTTTCATTTGAGCTCTTCCAAGCTTGTACCAGGGGTAAGGAGCTTTCTAAAGATGCCTTTGTGAGCACCAGCTACCGAAACCCTTCTCCTTGTCCCTCCAGACACAGATACAATTATGCCCAGCTCCAGCACAAAGATAAAGTCTGAATTACAAGGGCAGTATTATGCTCCACAATCAGGGTCCTTGATTCCAGTTGACAAGGAAAGCAAATCATGCGCAGTTGGCTTGCTGATGTTTCCACTCCTGGAAATTCATTCCCATCACAGGGGCAGAAATTAGTTCAATGCACTGGGTTACCTCTTGTGTTACCTCCCCAGATTGCTAAATTACCTTAACTTGTCAGTTCATGAGATCTTACAAGTTACACTGAGTCACCACTTGTATAGGATATCTTTCTTTGCAGAAGGTTTAACTACCAGCTGCTACAGTTTCTCTGATAAGAAAGTGTTTTCTTACCTATAATGGCACGGATGTAGCAGGACAGGTATTCAGAGAAGCTGTGAAACCTTTCTCTGGAGTAAATTTTTAAAAACATGCTAGATAAACATCTTCTGGGGTCATCTTGCAAGGGGAGACGTCTTGAGATCCCTTGGGAGCTAGCTCAAGATCCCTTCCAGACCTGCCTTTGGCTTTTATGGAGTGGTCAAAAACCAAAAACCAAACCAAAACCCCTTCAAATACCCAAACTCCAACCTCCACCCCTCAACTTACGCATACTCATTCCCCCAAGAAAGGTCCTGCCACCCTGGGTGGGCGGCAGTACCCTGCTGCTAGGCTATCACAGAAGATATCTTTCCAATAACATATTGAAGCCAAATCTTCAATTTAGTGTGATTCATCTCCGCTCAGTGAAGTTCAACAGAGCATGACATTTCACGCTGGTCCTCGGGGCTTAAGAGATTTTCCACCAGAGGAAGGGTGTTAACGCCAGCATCCTAACAAGCGGTGACGTGAATAATTGTGCTCTATAGATCCAAATTCCTCTTGTCACTCCAGATGCAGAAGTGCCTTTTAGCATGCTCTTCAGGAAAAAAAAAAAAGCGCTCCTTCGCTACTGGCAACCCGAAGGAGCCTGTCTGTCAGTCCAAAACTCCTGCACAGAGTTTATTCCACGGTCTGGAGATCCCTGAGGGAATCTGAGGGTGGTTCTGGTAGCAGAAATGACAACGATGTCCGCCTCATTAAAGAGGCAAGAGGTCAGACTGATTCCTGTAACGGCCTTTAAAACCTCTTTAAACACCATGCTGAAAAATGCTGAGAAAAACGCCCTGAATGTCTGTGTGCAACACAATGTCCTCTGGGAGATGCAGCCTGGGCTGCACCTCTGGGAAAACCATTAACCCTGCCCAGTTAACCCTTCATCTATCAGACCATTTAAGATTCCTCCTCAGTCCTTTCCCAGCCGATTTCATCCCAGAGCTAAATTAGCTCAGGGCTAAAAACAAAAGGATATTTTCTCCCAAACTTCAGCTGCAAGATCCTTGTTGCCATCTAACCACTGTGCAAAAGGTCCCCCAGACATCTGCATGTATGCCTTGGTGAAAGAACTGCAAAGGTCACAGCATTTCCAGAGGACTTTTTGCAAGCGCTGACTTGGGACCCCGCGACGGGCTGCTCACACAGGTGGGCCACGGGAAGGACCTGCAGCATCTGGTCACATCGCGAGTGACAGAGTCACCCTCAAACAGCTTAAACCAACCAGACCAGAACTGGGATGCTGCGAAGGCAGTTTTAAAAGTCCTCCTAGCTTCATGTCCTTGCGAAGAACGACAAGGCAGACGACAATGCTTCTCCCAGCGGAGAGTCAATCTGCCAAGGCCGAGGCACTTGCACAAGGTATTCAGACAGCTGGGCAGGAAACAACTGGGTTTGCACCCAATTTTCCTGCTGCGTTGCCCAACGCTTCTTTGTGCGCCCTCTCTTTTCCTAGCAGAGCAAAACTCCTAAGAGGGTTGCGCTTCTCCTGCAGACACACGGGCAGAGCCCTGCCAGGCAGGAGTGTCTGAAACGGCCACTCCGTCTGGACTCAAAAGCCTCTGGAGATGAGCTTTGAACTAGTGGTATTTTTAAATACAGCCAACCTGGAGTTCTTGTGTGTTTCCCGGATTTGCAGCTCACGTTTTCTGGGGGTTTTTTATCTACCACCTCAACAGCCAGAAGCTCTTTTTCTCCCTCTTTGAGCGATTCTCCTGTAACGACAACTCCAGGAGTTGGGGTTTTAAGGAAAGCCAGCCAAATCTTAGGAGGCTCTCAACACAGATCCTGACTTTTGGCAGCAGCACTCCCTCGCCCACAGCTGAGATGCTGACTGCAGCTCAGGAGATGCTTAAATAACCAACTGCAAAACTATTTATCAAATGATTCAAAGTCAAGGGGACATCAGATGCAGAAGCAGATACAACCCTCCTCAACAGCCCTGCCTGTGCGGAGGACAGGCAACGGGGAATACCTTCATCCAAAGCCACGGGGGCAACCGGGACAGCAGCACGGGAGCAGCTACAGCTTGTAGGATATTTCCTGTAAGCACCCTGCTCATAGGAAATAGGTTGTTTTTTTGTATTTCAGGCACTTTTGAAAAGATATTTTTTAATCTCATGTATTTTATACTGGTTTCTGAAGCTCCTGAGACTGTATAGTCTTGTCTTTCTATCATCCATCTCCCACAGTACACTGAAACAAATTAGCCTGGAAGGCAGAGACCTCCAGGACAGCAAGTTCCTACAGGTTTCATGGAAGTGGACACTTTGCTCGAGAAGAATCCAGTGAGTGTCTGGCTTGGGGAGCTGCTGCACCCACACCAAGGAGGGTTGCTGTAGTTCAGTTCATGCCCTGGCCTTGGGACCCGTACACGCTCGGCACCCACAGAACCCAAAATAAACCACAGCACAGGCTAATGCCACCCACCCCGTGGTGAGCAGAAGAGAGCAAACCACGGGTACGGCTCACAGAGTATCTTTATCCCGTTTCTTTCTCCCTTGCATGGGTTTGCCTAAACACTGACAGCTCTAAAAATGAGCCGTTTTCTCCCCTAGTTTTACACAACCAGACTTTTGACCCCTGCACCCCAGTTAGTAGAAACCTTGTAGTTGTTTCACCTTCCTCCAGCTGATCCCTCTGCTCACCCTGGCTCTGCCTGCCCCTTCTCCAAGCTCTTCAAGACCAGGGGTGACTGTCACCACGTCCAGCACCCAGCTGAGTTAAAAAAACAAATTAACAGCAAAGAAAGGATGTGACCCAAGATCCTAAAATCAGCATTATAAACTTCACAGTATTCAGATCCTACAAGAGGTCCTCATTTTAAGCAGGAACTGGATCTTACTCCCTTTTTCCCCAGTGTTCTCCTGAGCACTTCAGTAGACTGGGTCTGACAGCAGCGTTACTATAACACAGGCAACAGCTACGCTAACAGCTTGGAGAAGCTGAAGTTTACAGAGCTTCCTTTACTCGAGGGAACTGCATTTTTCTAAGATTATATTATTACTTGGGCTGGTCGCTCAGTAACGCAACATCATTTCCCTTTTGGGTGGGAAAGTTCTCTCCTTGTCCTCGGACGCGAATGATTTCAGCCTGAAAGGATGAATACGGACTCTCTGCATAATCAAAGAGCTGTAAGTGAACGGTGCCCCTTGCTGAAGCAGCGCCATGTTATGCTACAACACCTGGGCATTAAAAATATATAGCAATGGGTGTACGCACATCAGCTGTATGTATGCAGAAAAGGGTGAGATGGAAGGGCGGCCATATGTGACAAAACCATTTTCTCCTGATAGGCATCCACAGACCTCATTCTTTCACTGAGCCTGTGCTTGTAGCCCTCTTGCATCTGCTCTGGATGAATATCCCAGCAAATGAAGCTCTAATATTTATGGAAACAGCAAATTACAATGCAAATGTCACAAAACTGCTCAGAGAAATAAAAATTTGAATTTGTAATCAGGTCTACTGCCACTGAAAATTGGATTCTGCCTTTTATGCTCAGCTGATTAGGAAAGAGAAAATCCATATCGTATGACCTACATCTTCAATCGAATGTAAATAACAGGGCCTGCGGTTGGGTTATTAATGCCTCACGATGAGCTTGCTCATGAGGTACAGACCACGGATTTTGTATTGGACATATCAGGTGAATATTACGAACAACCAACCTTTAATTCACTTGGAGCACCTTCTGACCCTCTGGCTGGTCCAGCTGCCCTGAAAGCTTCTTTGCACTGTTGCAACAGCAGAAAGACACCACAACAAGTGCCAGGATCTGGCCATGCCTCTTTCCAGAGGAGATCTGTGCGTGTCCCAGCGGATCAGCCCAAGCATGAATGATGCCATTCGTCTGCGCAGAGACACCCGGGCTCACCCAGAGCCTTCTCACCCCAGAAACTCTTTTGAAACTATGTGGGGAAGCAAAGCCAGAATCCAGAGGCTCTCTGTGGTCCATCCAGCTCCGGATCATTTCCTCGGGGTATTTAGGAGGTTGCAGCACTGCCCTGAGCACATCACACATGGCAGGGGCAGCCTGACCAGGCACAGCATGCCGTGCCCTCCTTCTGCCTCCCCGCAGCAGCACAGGCACAAGCAGAAAGACATTTTCCTGCCTCAAAAAGGCAGCAGGCTCAGCCTCAGCTGAGCCCTACTGTTCCATACCCATCCTTAGTTTGGAAACGGTAGGTAGCGACCATCGATGAGGAAGCCACAGCGCCGGCCAATGGGTCCTTCCCGCACCCAGAGACTTCGCTAGTGCCTTAGTTTTTACGCCACGGCACTGAAACACTTGCTACACTCACAGGTTTTACTGGCTTGATTAACTTGTTAATTGAAATAGTTCTTTATTCTGGGGGGGTTGTTTTATTATTATTATTATTATTATCTTGGATGAATGCTTCATAAATAAAACCATCATGACCAGACAGATGCAACTACAGCCTCAGTCCACTTCTGTACAGCCGTAAGAGCAGTGTGCAGGACCAGCAGCAGCTCCCGCAGCAGCCACCCATGGTCCCCACACCCGGGCTGGTTGGCGGCGGTGCCCAAACAGGCAGCCAGCATGTACCTACTGTCGGCAAGGCTTCGGTCTCAGTCTCTGCTTTCACCCCAGGGATGGCTCAGTGCCTGGTTTGGTAGCTCAGGGGACAGAGCAATCCCCTGCTCCTGTTGCTCAGACACCTCCCGGAATCGCTTTCGCGGGATGGCCTGAAAGGTTGCGGGTTTGAAGAAGCAGCTCTACATCTCGGATGCAGAGGCACAGTCCCAGCCATGGCAGCATCCATTCAAGTTTTCCACTAAAACCACGCCAAGACCAACTGCCTTCCTGACCTGGTACTCCTTCACTAAATGAGCATAATCCTCTCCCACTTCCTAGAGATGTGATAGTGATGGAGCCATTAGCCTCTGTGTGGCACTCAGCTGCTGTGACATGCCCCCTGTACATGACCGGGACAGGGAGGATGGAGGCAGCACGCAGAACAACTTGGGAGCTCAATCACGGAGGGTTTCTGACTGCCAGCCCAAAAATTAGCATCTCTAAGAGCAGTTGAAGGAAGCAAGTTGTGCCAGAAACCCCACGTTCCTCTAAACTCATCAGCATCTGCAATTTTTGATACTGAAAATAATTACTCCCTGAGGAAGGCACCCCTACACCGGCAAGGATGGCATCAGCCCCCGCAGACACGGCAGCAACCGCCCATCTCCCTCGTCTTCCCAGCCGTGCGCGAAAATTAAAGCTAATTATATTATCTCTCTGAAGTGGCGATGGCTGCTGGAGCAGAGCATGCTGCGAACGCCCGCTGAACGGGCGCGGGCTGGCCCTGGCGGTTTCCTACTGGGAAATGAAACTTTTTGGAGAGCCCAATAACAGGCTTCAGCTACAACAGCTGTCCCCTTCCCCGCTGTGTCCTGGTCACAGCTTAGCACTCGTGTTCACTGCGTATGGAGGTGTAAATCAATATGCATCACTCTGCTCCCTGCCAGTGGGGTTACACAATTATCTCTCGAACTGTATTCATTTACCACTTAAATATCATGCAAAGTGCTTTCACAGACGGGTGTGAGCCCACCCGGTCCGCGAACAACCCTTGTTACCTTCAGGGGCTCGGGATGGGGAATGAGTGGGGAAGCTGATCTCTTTATCTCCCTCCTTTTCTGCAACGCTTTTTTTTCTTCTCTTTGCTTTTTTGCTTTTAATTACATACCCCAAAGGAGCAGACCTAAATCCATACGACTCCAGGGACTTCACGTTCATAGCACACCAACCAAATCCACTCACAGCTCACAGAGAGGAGCAGCGAAGGTGCCCAAGAAAAGAAAACCCTGCAGCCTGTGGCTCTTCTGATAGCAATGTGGAGGCGCGGGAGACGATCCTTCCCTGTCCTTGCGCCACAGGGGAAGGAAGCATCCTTCCTGCACCACCCGCGGTCACCTGAAATCCCATCAAAGCTAAACAGCAGCATCTTGCACCTCTCTGCACAGAGAGCCGGGCTTCTGCCCCCAGGAGCCACGAAATACGTACTGTGAAATTTGAGGCAGGTTTGGAGGTAACACCGTACTTTTGTGCAAATGGGCATCCTCCTCCTAAATTTGCTTCTTCCGCACACGGAAAGTTTCAGAGATAGAAAGCTGAAAAAATAGATAAGTAGATGCAGACCGCCCCTCTCAGAGGACTGGGAAGTTTCTCCTAGCAGCAGCCGAAATCTCTGCTGCAAGCTAAGCTGATTCTTTCTCGGGTGATTTCACACCTTATTTCCAGGGCCCCCACTGGGGAAGCGGCAAAGAAAGGTGGCAGCTGGCACGGGAGAGAGGGAGAAAGGACGGAAGACCGGACACAGATGGCAGAAAAGCAGATCAGCTTCTCAGGGCGAGCCCGTTGCCAGCAGCCCAGCGCTGTACCGGGCGGCATGGCAGGGCACCGGGGAGAGTCAGAAGGGAAAAGGGATATTGCAGCAACAGGGGGAGACTCCAGCCACAGCGACTTTGTCAGGGGCTCGATGCCACCTCTGCTGTGCCCATGGTGTCACTGGAATTATTACCATTTTACAGATGGGAAACCTGAAATAAGGAGACCTGCAGGAGGACAGGGCTTAGAACGGAACCCCCAGCAGACAGTTGCCCTTTGGCTCGCCCGGTGCCCACGTACAACAGCTGCCAGCAGAAATTTCTCGGAGGGGTTTGATGTTGCTTTAACTCTGCCCTCACCAGCTTTCTTGCTTCCTATTTCACCTATTTTTTCCTGTTTTCCTCTCCCACAGGATTCAGGCTGTACTTTAAACAACACGCGAAAGCCATCTGTCCTCATGTCTCCACCAGACAAGCCCACGGTGGGGTTGGCAGGGAGGGGTGGCAGATGCGGTCCGAGGCACGGGCAGGCCGGGGGAAGGCAGCGAGGCTCCGCAGGGCAGCCCGGCTCCCACCCCACTCCCTCGCCCCACGCTTTGTGAGACATTCAAAAGCCCCATGTCTGCTCCCACTGCCTCACCATCTGCTCGCTAAGCTCTGCCTGAGAAAGAGCTTTTGCCGCCTAACCTCAGACTCGCTTTAAAAAGAGATGCAATCTTCATTTCCACGTAGCGCCGGGGTGATGGGTTCACAAGAAGTGCTTTCCCCCCTGCTTCAAGCAAGAGTTTTCAAATGTGAAAAACATCTCAAAGGGGCAGGAGCAGTGGCGAGACAGACAACAGGGATTTCTCAAGCGTTGACAGCTCAACCTGAGAGTGATTTAGGAGCTCCCATCAGCCCGCTCCCATAACACCAAACAATTCCCCTGACTGACAAGCATAGAGCTGTAGCTAACAGCGAGAGAATCGCGCCTGTCAGGACCCAGCGTAATTCATGATGCCGTTTGCTAGGGAGCGAGCTACTGCCGGGTTATTTATCACTCCTTCACGATGCATCCCCCGGTCCTCCTGGATGGGGTTGACATGATTCACGAGCACCTGTAGCTGCCGAGCACGGGCAGCACAGAGCAAAGCCTCTGCCGCTGAGCTGGGCGGCCAGATGCTGGTAGCCAGACAAATGGCTTTTCCAGCATGCGGACAGCTAGTTTGAGCTTTTCAGACTCTTAACAAAGGAAACGCATTCCTCTGCTGACTCTCAGGAGTCATCAAGGTCACAGGAAAAGATGCCAGATCGAAAGCTGAGATGAAATTAAATAGTTTTTTTTCTGTCCACCGAGGAATTTGCGCAGCTCTCATCAAATAATAGGCGAGCGCTTTGCTGGCAAGTTGCAGATTTTATCTTCACGAGGTTGATAGCAGGTAAGACAGCGTTATTCTCTCCCAGTTTGGAGGGCAAACTGATACTTGGAGTGGCACAAAGAAGTGGCTGAGCTGGGAACAGACCCAAATCTCCTTCATTTCAGTGCAGTATCCTAGTCACCAAGCTGCTCTCACACAAACACTGGTAGTTAGGAGCTTTCTAATCCACTGCAGGGTACATTCCAGTCGATATCCCCAACTATACATTTGGTCTAGTGCGGGTACACTTACAAAGGCACGCCTTGGGTTTGTGAAGGAAACTAAAACGTTATAAATGTGGGTTTGTCACATTTCCTGAAATTGTATAGCTCCGTGAAAGTAAACTTAACCCCAAGTACCAACGCATGACATTCTCTCCACATCGGAAATTAAAAGATGAAATTTGACAGTCCAGCTCAAGCAGGTGATCAATCCTAAAAACTACTTAAAACCTACACAGGACTAATTTGACATACTGGATTTCCTTATACCATCAGCAGATACCCAGCACTTTCCAAACTCATTGCGAATTAGTCACCCTTTAGAGTTATGCATCTTCTTCAGCAAGTAAGTGAACCACTTTACTGGGTGACACTTGAAATGAGCTCTGCTTGTTCTGGGAAAAATATGGTTTATCCTGTGCTGAAACCAAATTTGGCATCGTTTGTAAAGACCAAACTAGTCATCGCTCCTGATAACAACACTATAGATGTCGCATGCAAGGAAAAATGTGACTTTATACGTGACTAATCTGACAGTCAGTAGGCGATGCAGAGAGAGAGGGTATTTATAGAGAGCTGATGGCATCTGTCCCCACACCTGGATGTGGGTCAGCACCTGAGGTGAGGTGAGCGCATGTCTGGAGATGAGCAGTAGGTGACTCAGACCCTGAAGACCACCTATGGGAGCCCCCAGTGTCCCACCTGGGAACATTTTGGTGTGTGGACGCCTGTCGGCTGTGCCCCTGATACCCACCAGCGCCTTCCCTCAATACCTCTTGTGAAGTTTCCATCGCTCACCTTCAAGTCAGTCCATGCAGCTACGACAACGTGTTTACAGTCTCCCACCCACGATTCCCATCCCAAACCCTCACCCACGGAAGCGCTTTGCCTTGTACCCTGACAGGCCGGGGCAAGGTTAAAAAGGGAGAGAGATTTGGGGCACTTTCGCAGCCGATGCAGCTCCGGGTGATGCCGGGATGCTCAGAGACCCTCGGCCGCGGTGCAGCGGAGAGTGTGCGGGGGTCCCACGCCGCGCAGGTCCCCGCGCGG
>NW_009648925.1:2136840-2180689 GCF_000708025.1 Charadrius vociferus | reverse complement strand
ACCCCGCCGCGGCCACCCTCCCGCTCCTGCCCCCGCCCCCCCTTCCAGGTCCCGGCCCGGCCACCATTCCTCTCCAGGCACGGCCACCATCCCGCTCCCGGCACGGCCACCACCACCACCCCCCCTTCTCCCCCCCCAGGTCCCGGCACGGCCATCATCCTGCTCCGGGCACTGCCAACCCCCGCACGAAGGCGTTTGGCTCCCAAGGGCAGCCCTACCCTGCTCAATTTGCCAGGCCCTACGCGAGACCGAGGTAAGGGGGAGCCGGCCGAAACAACTCGACTGCCGGGGTCCCCCGCAGGGTTACGGGGACGTCAGCTCCGTTACGCTCCCGCGCTCGTGTTTGAGCTAAGGGGAAACAAAGCCATCGGTCGAGTCCAGTATCATGTCCCTGGCTGCCACCCCTACAGCTTTCTGAAGCAGATGAAAACCTGGCACGCTTGTGCCGTGCTCTGCACAACAGAAAAGTTTCTTTCCGGGTGAGTGTGGTGAGCGTTAGATAGCCCCAAATTGAATTCCCATCGAAATCAAGTCCTTGCCAAATAACTTCAAATCTTTTATTAGTTATAAAGCTAACCCGCTTGCTTTTACATGCCAGCAGCAGCGTTTGAGGCTGCAGCTTCTTGCGGTGGTGGATTTCCCAGGCTGGGCTGTACGGGAGGCAAAGGATTTCCCTTCATTGTTCTGAAATTCCCTTTCATAACTTCATGCTCCTGGTTCTGCGCAAGAGCACGCCACGGAGCAGCAGGTCGGGCTTTGCCGAGGCTGCTGGCATCCTGACGCGCCGGGTTTAGCATCACCGCTGAACTCTCCCTCCCTGGGGAACATAAACCTGTCCTGGGCAGCCTCTCCCCTCTGAGATGCTCCTGGGCCCTTCGCTTTTCCCTTGAGCTATTTCAGAATCAGGCTTCATTTCCATAAGCTGAGCAGAATGCGACCTTTCAGAGGGGGGTGACAAGTGACAATACACCACATCCAGATAGCTGCAGCCTCGGACAAAACCTGGATCTGGTCCACAGACCCCCACACTCCTCATTTCTCCCCTCACCAAGTGCAGAAGTCAATGACTGACCGACACAAAGTCTCCGAAAAGCCTCTTTCCAGCCAAAAGGTGGCACTGATGAGCCCACACCAGCACGTCAATGACCTTGGCTTTACCCAGACACAAGACTTGGTCTCCTCTGCTCCTACGCTTTTCCCTCAACGTGCCGGTGCTTTCTGCACCTTCCCCCACAGCTTTGCAATGAAGCACACTTGGAAATCTTCCCTCTGATGCTTGTATAAGCATAGATGAAAGCCCTGGAAGAGGCAGCTCTTTGAGGAACCCCTCTATCAACCCATTCTCTATTCTACTCCCTACAATTTTTGCATCATCATGCTTCAAATTTGCTTAAACTCAAGGAACGGGCCAACCTCACATCATTTTGGGAAGTATTACACGTTAGGAAATGAAGCACAAACGAATCACGACAACACTTCTACTTATACAGGTAAACATCCAAGTCATGACGACTGAGAACACCTGAGTACCCCAGAACCCACAGGCAGGTACCACCATTGTGCATGATCCACAGAGGACATCTTTAGGCTCCTTCAGCCTATGGCAATGTACTTATCCATTACAGAATCACAGAACGGTCAGGGTTGGAAGGGACCTCTGGAGATCATCTAGTCCAACCCCCCCCTGCCAGAGCAGGGTCACCTACAGCAGGTTGCACAGGATGGCATCCTGGCGGGTTTTGAATGTCTCCAGAGTGGGAGACTCCACAACCTCTCTGGGCAGCCTGTGCCAGGGCTCCACTACTCTCAAAGTAAAGAAGTTCCTTCTCATGTTAAGATGGAGCTTCCTATGTTCAAGTTTGTGCCCGTTACCCCTCGTCCTATCACTGGGCACCACTGAAAAAAGACTGTTCCGTTCTTTATGGCATAGGTTGTGTAAAAAAAGCTTCCTCATCGATAAGATGGAGAGGCCAGTACACAACTAAGTAACATGCCATCATGGGATTGAGTGAAGACCTGTGAAGTATTTTGATACTTTGGGATATGGCACAGGGAGCGTAAAGCAGCAGCTCAAATACTTGGGGATGTCTTTATACATCAAATGCAGGACTCTATGTTACTGATTCCTAAGATAATATTAGTAAAATTATAATTCTTCAGAAACTTTTGTTAGTCCCTGGAACGAAAGTCTTGCAAACAAGCAAATCTGACACTTTCCTACATCCTTTAACTATGCAACACAGGTGAGGCAGCAGGGGCAGAGGAACCTCTCTGAGGTCAGCGATACGCCATCAGAGCTGCATGGGGCAAATCAAAGCCAAACCCAGCCCTGACACGAAATGGATGCTCTTGCATCGGCTCATTCTCAAGCTTGAGGGTGATAACACTGAGCCTGGAGCTCTCATCCCTATCCGCCCACCTTTCCCAAGGGACTTTCCCAATGTCTAAGCCACATAGCAGCTCCCTGCTCTTACTGCATCCTCCCAAGCTGTAAATCCAAGCAGCAGGAAGCACGGTATCGAATGCTGTTCAAAAACAAGTCTCAATAAATTCTTCCTTCTGTTTTCCTCCACAGGCACATCGAGAGCCGTAGCAGAAGCAGGCAAACGTGAAACAACAAACAGTCCTGACAGAACGACAGGTGTCTGTATCGAGTGGCACCATCTCCCCGTGCCCCTGCCCCATTCCCTGTGCCACCCATAGCACGACCCACCGAGCTGTGAGCAGTGAAGACCTAGATTAACCCTCTCCGAGGGGCGGGCAGCTAACGCCCTCTCCCAAATTGCCGTTAAACCCACCCAAGCTGCTGTAACACTGCATTTCTGAACCAAACGGGGCATTTGTCACTGTCAGGGGGGCGACCACGAGGACCATACACCTGTACGCACCATCGGCACCAAGAAACGCCAGCCCGGTGCTGCCCTTGAACTGGCCGCATCCCCACACAGCTTAATACAGGTGGGAATTCCTCCCGGCTGGCTGGCGGGGCCCTGGGATGGCCCGTTGCAGCCTCCATCACACATGGCAGCTGTGAGGCTGCTGCCTTCTCCAGCCCCAGCTGGCGCAAAAGCCCCACAGTGTCGAACCCGTCTGTTCAAACCAGTATTTACCATGAGAAAATCATCTTTCTCTTCTCTCCATCACAGTTCCAGTCATGAGCAGCACATTATTCACAAGCACCTGGAAAGGAAACACCGATATTCAGGCAGTTTCAGACTCTCCAAATGCAATCCCTTCCCGCCCTCCCCCCCACCCCCGCAAGGTGCTTAATTTGCCAAGGTTTAGTGGCTGTAAATGTAAAGCTCCTGTGTTTTCCTGCCATGTTATTTTATTCCTACCTTCACTGCTTCGTAAGGAATATCCCTGCACCAAAGAAGTCAATTTATGACCAATATTTTTGAGCTGCAGCTCCAACAGCCACATGAAAACATGGGAAAAAAAAATCTTTTTTTTTTTTTTAAAGTGGATGTTTTTTTATCCATTGGGGCTGCAGAGGGTATTGTGTTGGGGATACCACCCCTGCCACCCATGTGCCCCATTAGACACCCTCCTGGGAGGCTGGGGAAGAAGCACTGGTGGCAGGAGGAGGATGCGCTGCAGCAGGACGAAGGTGGCTGTGCCGAGCGCGAGAGCTCAGCAAAGGCCAGCGGCACTTGGCTTTTCCTCACGTGGTCCTGGAGTTGTTTATCCCCGTGGCACAACTGCACGCTCCGCTGCTGCATCCTGCTAATAATCGTTACAGGGCAGCTCCGGGCTGAGGGCTGCTCCCCTCCCTCCTTCAGAGCACAAAACTAATAGGGGATTTAAATGCATGAAACCGTGCCCGAGGAGTTGGATGGACCAGGCAAACCCTGATGTAAAATAATGCCACCACATCCTCCTGAAAGAGGCTGTGACCTCAAACATCTTCCCAAATGCACTTAACGCTTCCATCTGAAAGCAACCAGCGCGTTGAATACACAAAGGAGCTAAAAACAAACAAACAAAAAACCAGCAACACAGGAAGCCTTAAAACATAACTGTATAAAACATGATTGATATCATACATTGATTAATTGAATCCCACCCACCACTGTGTGTTGGGGCAGGAAAAAACATAGTTTGTTTTTATTTCACCTTGATTTCCACTTTCCGGATTCAGGGGCTGGAGACACTTGACTGAATTTGCCCAGTTCTGCATATTTTCAGTCTGAAATCACCAACAGCCTCTCCGGGGTGTCTACAGAAGAGGCATCTCTGTAGCACTTCGTCAGGATTACACTGACCGGTCCCTTCTCTCCACTTCTATAGGAGCCTTTCACAGCCCCGGCCAATGTCATGAAACTCCTGCAGCTTCCTTGAAACTCAGCCCAGATCTGTCCAAAACTTGGATCAGGCTCATAAACCTCAGACAAGTTTTAAGCTGGTGATAAATTAAGGTACAAAGTGAATATTTTTTACTCCTGGAATTTGTTATTAAAAGTCCTGAGTTTCCGAAGTGGACAGATAGTTCCTAACTGAGTAATTAATTACCTTCCCCATCTCCTCTCGATGCTGTAAGCAATCCATTAATGGATCCCAATCATCCAAAAGGCACTTAGTACCTGACCATTTTTCTTGAAATTTTGGGGGTGGTGGTATTTTATTGATTTATTTTTACAAGAACTGCTTGCCTTGTACCTCCCTTGGAAGCTGCTTGTTCCAGATACATGACATTTGGAGGTCAGGATGGATGCAGGTCTTGTGATCTCTTCTCATCCCTCACAGAAAAATGCACAACAAATTAAAATGACATTCCATTTTGAATCCTGTCATGGAAATAAATCCCATATTTTCTGGGGAAAAACAACAACACCACCCCCACCCCAACCAGCCATTTAAATCTTGCTGGGAAGAAGCAATTCTAAATTTCTGATTTCTTTCTTTTAGGACCCTTTTCAGCCAGCTCTGGTTTGGAGATCGTAAAGAAAAAAACCCGGCCATTTTGGAGCTGAGCAAAACACTGCACAGCAGCTCCCTTTAAATCCAAAACCAAGCCCCTGCCAAAGTTTATGAGCAACATTTGGATCTGATAAAATTACAGGTGCACTCCTTGCCCACTGCGTTTCTAGGAGCGTTCCTGTGCTTCCATTCGCTCTCACATGAAGGGGGACAAATCCCAGGTATTGGGGGGTATGAAAATGCACGGAAATCACATGGAAAAAAGCCACAAGGAGCAGAAGGCAGAAAGGGAAGGAGGCTCTCTTGTGCCATAGGGGCTTTAAAGCTCTTTATTTCTAGACTGCAGTTTCCTCCTAGAGCCTCTGGTCCAGAGCTTTTAAGGCAGTTACCACTGAGGTCTCACCTCATCTCAGGTTTAAGTGATGCTATGCCAAATCTGGGTCTCGGCAACACACCACTGTGAAGTCAGGAATATAAGCAAGTCCTCATTTATATGAAGTTAACAAATTTATAGGTTGTCTACAAAATTTTCTCTCTTTTATCCCAGTAATTGCCTTTTCTAAAATTCACTGGGCAGGGGCAATAATTCAAGTAACCTCAGTTTCCCACTGACCTAAATGTTAACCCTAGGCTGGCTCCTGTGATTCAGCAAATCTCGTCCAACCTCGCAGGTTTAAGTATGAAGCTTCTTAAGAACCTCTGTTTCTCCAAACCAGAGGTGCGTGAGCAAGAGCATACCCACTCACAGGGCACGGAGAGCCCCTCATGCCTAAATTCAGCCACACGCAGAGGTATCATTTCATACTTTGTCATCATTCTTTGCCACTTCAAAACTGTGGTCATGACTATCTGCAATGAATAATTGACCATGGCAGGTGTGTGATTGGTTTTGGCCACCGTACACAACAAAGACCATCCAAAGAAACTCAAAGCTGATCAAGAGAGGAAGGGAAAGGGGGAAGGTCCAAGGGCAGGAAAAATAAAAATAAAAAGATGGATTTGAGCTAAGCTATGGATTTAAGGAGCTTGGTTCTCCCTGTGCAGAATCCTAATGGGACACACAAGCAGGTCCAGAGGGATTATGAGAATTTATGCCAACTAAGGAGCAGTCTCTTAATGCCAATATCACAATAAAACTTCACTTTTCTCCTGCCCATTCTTAGTCTTGACTATTTGTGCTGCAAGTTTTTTGAGGCAGAAGACTCTGATTTCTGGACCCATTTAGTGCTGTGGGATCACAAACGCAGCATGAGCTTCCAGGCAATACTGCAAGGCAAGTAATCAAATATTTATTCTCCAGTGTCTTCTGTGCCTGTGTGCTCTGCAAAGGAAGCTGTCAAAACTAGACCCACCAATTTACAGTTGGAGTCTTCAAAAAGAAACAAACCCAGAGCTTTTACATCCACGTCTCTCTTGAAAGCAAATGTTTTCACACCCTGACCCATTGCAAAACATTCTCATTTCTTACATAATAATAATTTAAAAAAAAAAAAATCAAATTTCCAACTGAAAGGAAAATAATTACAGATGCTAAAAAAGCTTCCGTGACTTAGAAGATATGAAGGCCTTGTCTTAATGACATTAACCAAGCTGCAACCTGTATGGGACGCATGATGCTCAGAGTTGGGTCCCAAACCCACCTTCAGGGAACCTAAACCTTTATGAAAGCCGCAGCATCTGGAGTCACAGCCTGGCTCCTGGTGGGGGTGAAAGCAGCACATTCCCACCCACAGCGACAATCCCCACCCGCATTTCTTCCTATTAACCACTAAATGTGAAGCTGATTAATTCCTACCCCTCATGTCACCTGTTTTTTTTAGAGTGCTACAAAAGCTACAGACATTTTTGACAAGATGCCCTGACCTTTGGCAATGCAACTGCTCACTCGTTCTCACTGGAAAAGCCTCCATGATGGGCAAAGCCCTGCATATGCGTATGGCCTGACCTCATCGGGCCTCCAACGTCACCCAGTCTGTGGCTTATCGGTGCTAAAACACGGCTTCCCTCCACTCTTACCGTTAACTGCACCAAAGCTAACGCTCCGGAAAAGATCAACACATCCCTTTTCAAGCATCAAACAGGAAAGTTGCTCTACTCTTAACCTGTAATGCAGCAAGGAAACCAGCTGTAATGGCAGCAAGGAAACCAGCCCTATGCAACACGTTCCTCCCTTGCATGTACGAGGGAAGGAAAGGACCAAGTGCCCATACTCACTGGGTGGCGGAGGGAGCTGGCTCCCGCTGTGATGGTGGTTCCAGAGGTGGACATGGAAAAGCTCCTCCAGCAGCAGCACATGAAGCCCAAAGACCAGGAAGCCCCAGCGCGATGTGTTCTGCAGAGCACCTCCTCCACTGCGAGGTCCCGATTGCAGCTATTGCCATCCGGCGCTGATGCCAGCCCTGCCGCTGCCTTTTTCCAGAAATACTGAGACACGACCCATCCCTCCACCCCAGAGCCCTCCGGATGAGCTCTCACCAGGCCCCAGCACAGCGTGGTGCTTTGCTCTGGCAGCTGGCCGAGGCTTCACCGGTGGGTGAATACAACCGAAACCGTTCCAAAAGTTATTCGGATGCAAAGGGCTGCTAGAGCCAAAGGGGCAGGACGACGGTGGCTGGGGAAAGGGGACAGCTGCTGCAGACTCAGTTGTCTGAAAGCAAACTGTGGGCCACCTTCCCAGTACTGCTAGCCTGGGGGAGAAGCTGGTTGTATTTCTGGCCCACCACATCCCAGTTTCAGGGACGAGCAGGGACTGTGGTGTCAGAGAGGCAAATCATAGAATCGTAGAATTGCTGAGGTTGGAAGGGACCTTTAAGATCATCAAGTCCAACCATCAACCTACCCTGACAAAACCACCTCTAAACCATGTCCCTAAGTACCACATCTACCCTTTTTTTAAACACCTCCAGGGATGGCAAATCCATCACCTCCCCGGGCAGCCTATTCCAATGTTTAATAACCCTTTCAGTGAAAAAATGTTTCCTAATATCCAATCTAAACCTTGTCTGACATAACTTGAATCCATTTCCTCTCATCCTATCACTTGTCACCAGGGAGAAGAGGTCAGCCCTCACCTCTCTACAACCTCCTTCCAGGTAGTTGTAGAGGGTGATAAGGTCTCTCCTCAGCCTCCTCTTCTCCAGGCTAAACAACCCCAGTTCCCTCAGTCGTTCCTTATAAGACTTGTGCTCCAGACCCCTCACCAGCTTTGTAGCCCTTCTGTGGACACGCTCCAACACCTCAGTGTCCTTCTTGTAGTGAGGGGCCCAAAACTGAACACAATACTTGAGGTGGGGCCTCAACAGTACCAAGAACAGGGGGATGATCACTTCCCTAGTCCTGCTCACCACACTATTCCTGATGCAGGCCAGGATGCCGTTGGCCTTCTTGGCCACCTGGGCACACTGCCGGCTCATATTCAGCTGGCTGTCCACCAACTCCCCCAGGTCCTTTTCTGCCGGGCAGCTTTCCAGCCACTCCGCCCCAATCCTGTAGCGCTGCATAGG
Organism: Charadrius vociferus; assembly: GCF_000708025.1. Lineage (NCBI taxonomy): Eukaryota > Metazoa > Chordata > Aves > Charadriiformes > Charadriidae > Charadrius > Charadrius vociferus. The sequence continues at coordinate 2,172,266 of NW_009648925.1, read as the reverse complement.
GTTGTTGTGGCCCAAGTGCAGGACCCAGCACTTGACCTTGTTGAACCTCATACCATTGGCCTCGACCCATTGGTCCAGCCTGTCCAGATCCCTCTGCAAAGCCATCCTACCCTCAAGCAGATCAACACGCCCACCTAGCTTAGTGTCATCTGCGAACTTACTGAGGGTGCATTCAATCCCCTCATCCAGATCATTGATAAAGATATTAAAGAGAACTGGCCCCAGCACTGAGCCCTGGGGGACACCACTTGTGACCGGACACCAGCTGGACTTAACTCCATTTACCACCACTCTCTGAGCACGGCCATCCAGCCAATTTTGTACCCAGATACTCCCCACTACCAAGTCATCTGGCTTCACTCAGCGCAGCTGCCCAGTGAGGTACATGGCCAAGGGACCTTCCCCATCCTCCCTTTCTGGATCTCCTGAGTGCTACCTCATTTTAAGAAGGGAACTAACTGTTTAGGACCTAACAAATAAATTAACCCAGGAATTTCTGCCCATTAATCACTTCATGCCATGATCCGGGGTTTTCTTTTGTTCAAGCTACAGAGAAACATGGACCTGGGCAATGCCCGTCTCGGGAGGGAAGGCACCCCACAATATTTTGATGCAACGGGACTTTATGAAATACAAGATTGTACAGCAATGGCATTATGGTTGGGTATCAAACTGTAACAGGGGATAACACAGCACCATGCAGCTTGCCAGGGGTGGGTCAGCACCAAGGAGTATTTGACGTTTGCACAACAGCAGTTGCTGCCAAGATCAAGGATGTTACGAGCACACGAAGGGCTCTGTGGAGCTGCTGGTCCCAGGGAACCCAAGGGAAGCTTCGGCATGGAGCCATATCCCCACAACAGATCCAGACTCTTTGGAAACCAAAGGCAAAAGGCAATGGAAGGAAGGAACACTGGAAGGAGCACTTCCAACACAGAACAACTGACTTGAGGTGTCGCAGAGCTGCCCACACAAGCATAACTTCCCTTTTGCCTCAACTGAGATAATTTAGGTTAAAAACACTTAGTAAAAGACCTGTGACCTCAGAAAATTTATACGCTTTCTGCAGTTTGCCGGTATTGCTCTCTTCATGTCAGTAGAAAGCCTCCTTTGCTTCCCCCTGGTAGAAAACTGGAAGAGCCAAAGCTGCAGCTGGTCAGACCATGAGATGGGACAGGGAGTCCCCCCACAGTTGGTAACGCCAGAGCACTGGGCACTGGCAAGTGGAACGGTGCTCAAAGGCATCAAGCACGCCCGCACAAGCACGGAGAGGAGTTCCTGGTGTCTCAAGATTTTATTGCATAGAAGGAGAAATAAATAATCTACAGGCTAAAAACACTCAGAGATGAAAGGAAGTGAAAGGCAGTGATTTCTCCCTCCTTTTAGCATCAGAACAGCTTGTGCTGCTGGGGCTTGCCTCAAACCAGAGCCCTCCCTCGCACCTCCCCGGCTCTTTGCCAGGACCGCTGCCTGCAGGCAAGACAGCGCTCAGTAGAGGGGTTCTTCCCTGGGGAGCAGAAGTGATGGTGACAGGGGTCAAGGCTTCACCCCATCCCACAGCCACTGCCCAAACAACCCTGAGGTCTGCATGGGAAATCCTGCAGCATCCCTCACTGAACCTCCCGCATCCCAAATCATGGCTGTAGGAGAAACAGCTCCTTGTGGGAGCTCACTATGGGACAGGCTTTAAGCAAAATTAGCAAAAATGAGGCTAAACGTATTTTGTTAAGGCACTTCTGAATCGTCTGTCCCTTCAGCCAGGAGGTGCTCTATTTGGACCCAGCTATGTTGTCAGGTCCCAGGAGTCATGTCAGAAAGGATACGGGAAATCACTATGAACAGCTTCTAAGACATCATTTCACAGTTTTACAGTAGAGGTCATTATACCGCATTACTGCATTTAAATGTGCGATTCCAGTTGTGATTATATTTCATAATCTTCTTGCACTTGCCACTGATTCTGGCCTATTGTCTAATGCCTTAAAGTAATTTCTAAGACCTTGGAAATTGAAATGCTGAGGTAGAAAATTACTGTATTACAAGCAGGCAAATTCATGCCGAGAGGAGAAGTGAATTGACCTGGAAGGTCGCATCCATCTGTGGCACAGCTGGGAGCGGGGCTCTGGCTCCCGCTGTCGAGCAGGCACTGCTCGAGGCACAAAGCATCCCTAGTCACCCAGAGGACGTTTGAAATGGGGTGTTGTAAGCTTTTACAGCGGTGATGGTCTTTAGATCTCAATAGCGCTTACAATTGAATTCTTTAAAAAGGAGTATACTGTCTTCAGTAACTCATCACTTCCCTGGACGGGCCCTTTCATTTGCATTTTTTCCCCCATTTTGGGTAAGATTTGAAACCCAGCAATATTGTAGTTTGCATAAACAAACAAGCCTCGAATATATAAATAACTATTCACATCCTTTTCATATATATTCAAGTATTTCACAAGGCACCATGGCAGCCATTAGCACTTCTAAATACTTTTTGAAGCGACAGCTTGATTTTTTTGGTGTCCTTTACTGGAATTGATTCCCAAACTCCTCTCGGCTGATAAGCGAGGACTGGTGATAGCGGTCCCGTGAGGCAAAGTCTGCGTTCTCCTCAGTGAGCTGTGTGGTCTCCATGCCAACTGTTGCAAAGGACGGTGTCACCACGATCTGCTCCTTGGGAGATGGCCTTCTCCTGCAAACAGAGAAGCAGAGGCACCTGTATCACCCCTCGTTTGCCATCCATTAGCGGCTGCGCACACAAAATCAGCTGAACTGCTGCTGTGAAGAGCTAAATCCTTCTTGTCACCCTTGGGAGGCACAGTGCTAATCTGAAAATATTTTCCAGCAAACACTGGAAAATATGCATTTTCTTAACAAATAAGTTTCTCCTTTGGATGTTGGCTATGGCAAACACTTTCCACACTGTGCAGGAAAAGAAGGAGCTTGAACCATTTCTAGCAAAAAAAATTCTTTCTTATGGTTTCCTAAGCTTTAGTGTACATTTCAATTATTTCTGTAACTCTTTTAAATGGAAGAGAAGTTCCTGCAATGCCTTTACTGCAGAGGCTGATATTAAGAAAACCTGACTGCACGTCTGCAAATCAAAACAGCAGGAGCTTATAGCACCGACTTGGACCTCATTTGGCACCAAAGAGCCTTAGAGGTGTCAAGGATCTTTGGTTGCCTCCAGCTCTCTTGCACTCTAATGGGACAACTTCTTTCCCTCCAGTTCGTTAAAATGTCTTGCCCGGATCTCAAGAAAACAAAGCTTAGGAAAAAAACCATCAAATGACTTCAGTGCAATTTCTCACAGTGTGGCAAAGGTGGCCTTCAAAATTACCCCCCCAACTCCCCAGCAGAGCTGAAATTGTCTTTGTGCCAGCACGAGCAGGAGCCCCGGTACTAGCATAAGGCCACCAGGTTGGCTGGCAGACGCAGAGATTGCACTCTTTGAGAAGAGAGAAACAGGATGAGTCTCTGCCTTGGGCAGTCCCCAGCTCCCCACTCAGCCCTCCTCGGCACGGTCTTTGCTCATCGATTGCACTGATCGAAGCGCTAAGGATGGGGCCAGTCTGGTAACCCACAGGACAAAATGCCCCCGTGTCAATAGCACCTCTACCCATGAGAAGCGGAGCTGCCTCTCCGGGAGCTACAGCTTCTCCTTTCCACACATGGTGACTCTCCGTGAAGCCTCACATCTCAACCAGCCTCCCATGGGGAACCTCTGACAATGGGTGGGAGACAGGGCTGAGACGCACCGAGGGACAACCGGGAGGAAAATCCTGCTCTATCATCATAGCTGCACCGAGCTCAAATGACCTGCCACAGATCCGCCCGGACACTGAGGTGGAACCAGACAGACAAGTGCCTCAGATACGAAGCACTGGGGTCTGATTCACTGTGCCATGAGTAATTCTGGTAGCGCTTCAGCATGGCCTGTGCACCCTGTTCCCATCCTCACCCTCTCACGCCGGGCTTGCGCTCATGTCACCAGTCCAGCCGATGTTGTGAAAAGGGTGGGGGACAACCCCTTAACTCCAAACAAGATATGCAGAAAACATAGTGCACACCTTCTACACCCACTCAACTCCTCCTCTTCTGGGTGGTCTGTCTAACCTGGGCTCTAATCTCCTAACACTTTGGCAAGCACGCAGCTTTACACAACTGCCATGAGAGGCAGCAGTAGCTGTGTGAACAACGCTATTCTTGGCAAGAGGTTTGCAGGACAGGTTGGTCTTCAGGGACCCAGTCCCATCCCTGCAGACACCTGCTGGTCTGGTGGAGACAGGGATGGATATGATGCAGTAGAACTGACTTGTCTGTTCTCGGCCACGCCACAGTCCCGCCGTGGGGACCTAAGAGAGGACCCATCACCCCCAGCTTCTCTCCCAAGCCACCTCTGCTACCAAAGACATGTGGCCATGTTATAGGGACTGGAGGCAGAGGCAGGAGCTGGCAAGACAGGCACAGATGTGTGCCAATGCTCTTAAATGCCTGGACTTTCACTTATTTTAAAGGAGCCACCAAATTTGCCCACATAATGCACGGCAGCTCGTGTTGTGCAGTCCTGACTACAGTGTTCACACACCACAACAAAAAGCAATCCAACAGATTGAGAACCTCAAAATCCCACTGTACTGTACAGCGGCAGAGATGGTCTCTACCCTCTGTGGGAAACCCAAAAGTGATGGAATTAATAATTAATAGGATCAAAATGGATTAACAAAACTAGTTAATAACCAACCAAACAAAACCCTTAAGGTCTTCTAGGAAGGAAAACCCCCAGACATTGCTACTACAGTCCCACGTAAACTCAATACTGAATGGTTCTTTCACTGAGGACCTTGTTTATTGTATTTGCCCTGGAGTTATTGTGGCTTCCCCCCAAATTTCCTCTCTCAAACTCAAGCACAGCTGCCAGGTGTGCCTGATCCACCACTACCACAGTAATTCCCATTCAATGGATGGTGGGTGAAAGAGATGGAGTCTCCAGTTCCTCATCTCCTACCAGATATTTCAGTTCAACCTGAACCACCAAGGTTGAGCACAGACCTTTGGGGTAAGATAAAGCTTCAGGTACTGAGATATGGTTATCAGCTGATGCGTCCACGCATAAGGCAGAGGACACTCCAGCTCTCACACTTACATGGCCAGCCATACACCAGGCTAACGGGAGCAAGCGGTTATTTTTACCATTAAGAATAACTCTGAGTATGCAAGAAGGGACTGCTTAAGGTAATAAGCAAGTCAGCTCTGCCACCCCTCACGGTGCACCTTAGTGGGTCACAGGAACCACGAGCATCGCCTCGGCCACTGCCAAGTGATTGGTACCAACCTGCACGAGGTGATCAAAACCGACTTAATCCAGCCCAAGAAACTGAAATTTGCTGCTGCTCCTACAGAGAAAAGGCACGAGAAGTCAGTACGCTGCTAATTCTCTCATAATAGCATTACACCGTTGAACTTTTGCATAAAACCTCAAACCAGCATGCTTGTTATTAGCCTTCAGCACACAAAGATTTTGTGACGGTAAGAACACTCCTGCAGTCTTCCCACACACTGCAGCTTTTAAACGATTGTCAAGAAACTCAACCCAAATTTCCCACGGAGAACAGCTATCCTTTCCCAGACTGATAGCTTGTGAAAACCCCAGTAAAGCCATGAGCAAAGCACAGACACCCACAGCTGTACCTTTTCCTCCCTGGACTGCAGAGCTCATTCCCACTGTAGGGATGGGGAGACAGGAGGAGATGTTCAACCAACCTCAACCAGGGTGGCTGTGGTCTCACTATTCATTCTCTCCTGTCTCACCCCACGGAGAGCTGACTTAGCTTATTACACCAACGCTAAATTTTTTCTGATTTCTCTGTAGAGTTAGTTTCCTGCACTGGGTAACTGCAGGGGCTGGGAAGTACCAGAACCGGCAGCAAAAGCGGCAGGAGAAGTTTGTGATGAGGGACAGGGAGGAGAACAGAGACCTAGCAGCACCTGCTGGGTTTGGCATAGCCTGTTGGGAAGGAAGAGAGAAGAGCAGGTACATGTTGTAATCCCAGAACGTTTCTGCTCCCAAGGTCTTCATCTAGTCCTTAATCCAGAGCATCTCTCAGGCCAGTGTCTCCTAACCTCTCTAGACAGAAGGGTCATTTAGTCTTTTGGAGAACAAACTCGTGGCTCATCGGATGCCATGTGAACACAAAATAATGTTCCCTCACAGCCAAATAACTTTCATTGTTCGTTTCTAACTTTTTCTTTGCCGTGCTTTGCTTTACTGTATGCATGGGAATAAATATCCAAAAGAAACCATGAAGAAAAAAGTGTAATCATGCTGCAATTTCTCAGAAAACTTTCCCAAATCCTCTACACACTGACTGCGAAATTCTTTTTAAAGTCATTTTTGGTAAATATTTTAAAAGCAGATAATACAGATATAATATAGCAAATATACAAAGGGAAAGAAAACTCTGAAGCCCGAAAACATTGTGTTTTCTTTAATATATGGGGGCTGTAAAAAACTTGGTTAAAATTTCTATATATTTCAAAAGACACAAATTAGCAAATACTATCCACAACCTCAGCTCTTTTCTACTATCCCATGCAGATAAATAGAAAAGAAGTCAGTTAGTGTAGAAAAAGGAGCGCTGCTGAGCCATGTTGTGATGGTTATTGAGTGACAACTATATTTTGGTTTCTCATTGTCTGGGTTACTGAAACCTAGTACTGACCTAACTACTTTCTAATCACCTTTCATCTAAATAAACACAAGTCACCACTTCTGCGTTGCTTAGAAGACATGTGAACTGAGGTTCTTTTGACTGCTCTCGTCTTGGGCAAAAAATTGCACATCCACGTGTGCAGGTACTTATGCACGTATGCACTTACATATGTATGCATGCACAAGTACATGAGTATGTGCACACTGGACCACCTTCTCCCTTCAGAGACACAGACCCCTCCTGCAGCCGTGCCAGGGAGCTGTAGGCTCTCATGAGCTGCCTTCTGAATGTGCTTCACTGTTTAATTTTGAACTTGTTTAAGCCGATCACATGCGCAGACCTTTCTAATGCCCTCTGCCTAAGAGTATTTTCCCAGATTATGTTCCCAACATATTCAACCTGTTTAGTTCTGGAATCAAAAGGCTCCCTTGTTTTGCAGTTATGAATGCTGAGATTTAATGAGATACTCATCGTAATTCCCATTTTCATTAAAGTTTTCTCAGGTGGGTTTAGACTGATTAATTAAGTTTATTAAAACGTATTTACGGCAGAATTTTCTCATTGCTGAGATACATTTACAATCTGCCATCCCTGTTAAGTCTTAGTATCTGTTTTTGCCATTTAAAGTAGAATATATTAAAGCAATAAACACAATGTTCCAACTATCAGACTCATGCTAGTTGCAGTTAGAATCCAATATAAAATTAAAGAGCGAGAGAGAAAATGTATTAAAACTAGCAATGAAACAAAACCTCATCATTCACTGTGTCACCTGCATATTAAACACGAGGGTCTTGATTCCTAAGTAAGTTAAATTTAAGCTTAATGAATTTTTAAGCAGATTTAATAATACAGAAAAAAAAAAAATACTGACCAAGGGGGAGTCCTGGGCTCACTTGGCCGATGTAGAAATACAGAATAACCGCTGCGCCCAGGCTGACAAGGGTGTAGATCCACTGAATGACAAACATTATGATGAGGGACACGATCGCCTGTTGGAAAGACACGGTTTGGGGTTACCTCAGAGTCCGTAAGATAACACGTTGATGACAATCTGACGGTCCTTTTCCTGCAAAGCCCAGCGGCTCCGTTGGGCTCCTGCACTGGCCCTGCGGAAGAGCTGGCAGCGCAGTGCCCAGCAAGGACTGCTCACCTTCAGACACAGCCTGACACCCGCTCAGCCATTTGTTCCTCAGCCTTGCAAGATGAGCAATTGCAACTCTAACGAAAATCTTTTTTTTTTCTTTTTTTTTTTTGCCAGAAATGCTGCATCTTGGTTTAAAATGGATGCAAAACCAGTGCTTTGATGGCATCTCCGCACCTCCATCTTTCTCAGGGTCTTCTTAGGAGCGTTGTGTAAGAGATGCGCACAGTCAGGACCCGGGATGCAGCCACTTGGCTTTATCCTGATGAGCGTTTGCTTTTAGGTGTCTCCCTCCTAACGATGTCCCGGAATGGGGACAAAACAGAGGCTCTCCTGGCCCAAGACCTGCTGCACAGTCGGGGTCCTGCCTGTGGGAGAAGTGATGCCAGCTGCAACCACATGGGTGGATGGCTGAGGCTGGTGGTGCAGCAGGACCCCTGGGGAGCCACATCACCTCCCGCCTGCAAAACACTCCGTGGTGCATGGCTTTTGGCCACACATAGAGCAGTTCCATACAGCATTATCTGAAAAGATTTGGATACGGCATGGCTGAGGTTTCTCAGTAATTAGGTTCCCATGTTATAGGGAGCCTCGTTTGGTCTCATCATTAAAAGAGGGACAGCACAGGTTTACAGCATCACCTTCAGCAGCATGGAGGTGGCTTTCAGTGAGCTACCTTCAGTCCTAGAGCCAGCGTGGACCTCAGGTCTCTGCCTGGGCTACTCCAAGAGGAGTATCCAGAGGCTCACCAGCTTGAGAGGTAAATTTGGCTCAAGGGGCACATGAATGGCGTCAGGAGTAGCATCTTCATGGATCAGGTTAGGAACAGCAAGGGGCAACATGCAAATAAAGAGCTAAATGAGTCCAGACTGATATGATGGGTGAAGCTGGGAGAGGGCAGAGGGGAAAGGAGTCAGGATGAATAAATGCATCTGATTTTTGCCTCTGTGATTTTAAGTTGCATTGTTGATCCCTTCCCAGCTCTGCTGCAACCTCCTCCCAAGTCTGACTATTGACAGGAAACCAAATCTGCTTTAACGAACACGTCAGTCACCTCTGTAAGCAAATTCCCCCACGAAGGCAGAGAGCTGACTGCTTCGCGATGACATGTGCTTGGGAGCCACATTAGTTACCAAGCCCGGAGACAGCATCAACGCGCAACCTCCTAAAGATGTCATCGCTGGAGAGGAGCCTCCAGCATCCATCCCACCCCTGGCACCACAATCCAGTGGGACTCCTTGCCAGGGGCTGGCTGCCGGCAGCAGCAGCAGGGAATTTGAAAAGTAGGTGTCAAACTCCATCCACGGATTAAACTAAAAGGGTTCGGTGTGTTGTTTGAGTGGGTTTGTTACATTTTACACACAGCTATGAAATCCCCGTCCATGCAGCAAGGCCATATGTTTCATTCATTATGCATATCTGACCCTTTCCCTGTCATCTGCCCGTTAATCCATCTTCCCAAGATGAATTTAAATGTCTTAAACTCTTCAGTGGCTTGAGACAGAAGCTATTTAAAAGTTATTTATTCTTTAAAGTAACGTGCTGGTGGAATGCTCTGCTTTCCTCTCTCAAAAGGTTGAATTTCACAACCGGTCTGCTGGTATCAGGAGGTCAGAACTAACAAAACCCCACCCCGGGCTTGCAGAAACCATCTCATAAATAAAAGCAACACAGCTTTGAAGCTGATGTCTCACTCCATCTCACGGCAAGAAAAAGCAGGGTGGCACACAGTGAAAAGAGGGACACTGTTGTCTTCCCAGACAGTCATGCAACTCTGAAGTTCTAAGATGCCAGACTTTTTGAATTTGTAACTTTTGGGGTTGGGTTGGGGTTTTTTTTGCTGCTTTTGTTGTCTGAAATAACGTGTCGTCTGGCTTTCCCTGAATTTGAACTACTGGATGCACGGTACCTTGAGTACTTAAATTCAGGTGACCTGAAACAGTAGAAACAAAAGCCATTTTAAAGTACGGGGGTGTATTTACACTGCACTAAGTGATGAATTTCCATCTGTTCTCTACAATCACAAATCAATGCTCAAAATAAAAGAAAATTACTTACACCAACAAAGGAAATCCAGTGGTTGCAGAATTTGGAGTAGAAGGATTCTGGTATTTGCTGAATTCCCAGCTCTGGATTTTGTTGCTTTATAGGCAATTCTAAAGAAAAAAAAAAAAAAGACGAAAAAAAAAAGAGAAAACAAAAGAGGAAAAAAGAGAAAACAAAAGAGGAAAAAAAAACCAGAAGAGACATCGGAAAGGGGCTAAAGTGTTTTGTGGGTTTTTTTCTCCTACTTCATATTACCAGATTGCAGAAAAACAAAGCAGAAATTCTAGCTGACAGCTGGGTATGGCAGAGCTTAACCAAAATTCTAAAATGAAAGCAAAAAGAAGTGCTGAGTCCATTTGAAGACCACATCTGCCTATCTCTGCTTCAGTTTCCTTATTTGTGAAAGAAGAGAAATAAGGCTTTTCTCTATTGGAAAGGTTTACAAAGCTTAACTGAATAATGCTGATAAAACACTACAGCACTGAGATGACTCCAAGGAAACACATGGTATCAAATACCCACATTGTCAACAAAACAAATTCAGACTCTTGGCAGTGGATGTTGAATTACAGGCTCCACCTGTACAGGTCTACCTGGGGACCACTGCATTTTGATGGCCTGAGTTTTAGGCTCGCACGGCTCCATCCCTCCTACCCTGCACCAGGATACAGGAAACCCCAAGATGCACTCAAAACCTTTTTTAATGTAAAGCGTTAAGTGTGCATGTGTAGAATAATGACTGCATAGTAAACAACCCTGCACTAAATGTAGTCTTGCCTGCTTTCTGTCATTAATCTTCCATAGGAAATTGCATTGGAACTTCTCCTGTGAAGCACTGCAATGAACCCTACCCTCACCTGGAATAAATGATATTATTGCTATGAATCATTGAATGACAGCCCTATATAATGCTAGTTTTCCACCTTCCTCCAGGAAAGCACCATGAGCATGGAGATGTCCATCTCCTACAGCCCTTACCTTCTCCCCTCCGGCCAGGGAGCACAGGTGTCTCGCTGCAGCGCTGCTCCCCTGGCTCCAGCAGCCCGGGTGTCCGCTGGGCATCCGCAGTGGGTGATAAGCACGGACCCGTGTCACGCTGACAGCCCTGCTCAGCCAGGTCCTGTCGGCTCTTGTGGTGGGGCTCCGTGGTCACATCCCAGCCGTACTGAGCCAGAGGAGCATCATGAGGGAGATCCAGAAGAAAGCTGTCTTGTAGTGTCTGCTTGGCTGGCTTCTTTGCCTTCTTTTGTTTGACCTTTTGGGTTAAATCCCCAGCTCCTTTTTTGCAAGTACCTGGCTCGCTACGAAATGGTTTAAAAAGCTGGTCCATGTCTTTTGTGAATTCCAGCAAGGTGCCGTTTGATCTGCTTTGAATTACTCCATCTGCTACACGGCTGGAGGGCTTGTTGAAAATTAAAGGCTGGGAAGAGTGAGCAGGCCTAGAGTTTTCCATCTGGGTCTCATCAAGTTTCTGCTGAACATTGTAGCTTAAGGAGACCGAGAAATAGGAATAATCTACAGCAATATATGTTAACATGAAGTTGATGGTGACTATGGGAGCAAGAACGTTCACTTGCCCAATGAAGACGAAAGCCATGGTGATGAGACTTGTTAAGCAAATCGCAGCCACTGGAGTCTTGTTGGGTCCTTTCTAGTTCATAAATAACACAAAATTACATTCAAATTAATAACCAGGAGCCTCGCCGTGAGGATTTGTCACTTGCTCAGCAGCCATGGGTGGTTACCTGGGCGGTCTGCAGTACCCCCCTTAGTCATGAAACACACACACATGTGCACAAGCAGAGGCTCACCAGCCTAATAAATTAAAGAACAGGCTGGAAGCCAAAAGCTGCTGAGCTCCCACCTTACCCCTGAGCCCTACTCAAGCTTTCTCTTCGGAAAACTCATCCACTCTCCGTATCTCCACAGTAAAACAATGTCATTAAAGCAGCAATAAACCTTCAGAGAGATTTGTGGGGCTTATGGGAAGTCTGGCAATAAAACACGTTAATTAGAGTTAACTGTTCATCTCCAATTTCTCTACAGGACTCCGCATCGCTGCCTACCCAAAAGGCTCCCACAAGCTGCCATTGGAAAGCCTCCGGCTGCCAGATACAGTCAGTGAGGCTCTGCCTGCACGGAGCAGTGCCGCCTTCACAGCATCAGCTTCTGGCCCTGCCCTGACATGAGGCTGAGCTAAATCCACGGTCTGCTGAGCCTCTGCACTTGGGGTTTCCCCTTCTTACTTCCCCGCGAGCCGCACCTGCCCAACGGCAGGAGGAAAGCAGCAGAGAGGTTGGGCAGCTGAGGATGCTGGAGGGCGGGAGGCAGCCCCAGCGATGCCGGGCACGTGTGGGGAAGGCAGGCAGCCAGGAGAAACACCGCCTGTGCTTCTCCTTTGGGGTGGGGTGAAGGCAGAGAGAGGAGGAGAAAGAGAGAGACAAAGCAAAAGGCATCAGGGGGTGGAAAGACTTGAGCCATCAGCTCATGAACTTTAATCCCAGGTCTAATGCGCCCTTCCTTGGACCAGGCACTGTCTCGCCGTTTTGGTACCTGAGAAGCCTGTGTAGGCTGCGTAAAGATCTCGCTGGAAAACATCTTACAAGATACTTTATAAAATATCTTAGGTTTTCACTTACTGCATGAGCTTCTTTAATAAACACACAGCTCAAATGGAAACTATTTCTATTTTCTCCATTCTTAGTCATCAATAGAAAAGGGGACTCATTCTGGACCTTATGCCTTTTCACAATGAAACAGAAATACATCTCGGGGATAAAGGAACACGGGTCTCAGAGAACATCTTCGGTATCAGAAGGACATACTGAGATGGGGAACAGATGGGATGATCTCAGGATGCCTCTGGCTTGGGTTTAACACTACAGACAATAGTCATGTCCTTCCCATCAGCTGGGGTTACGGTGACTACAGCACTTCTTTCAGCCATGGAAAAGAACCGATGTGGAACAGCTCAGTAATGACAAACTAAACTTATTAACTCTCCGTAAACCAAATCTAGACAATTTTCAAGGTGGCAGAGAGAAGGATGGGGGGAAAGTGAGCTGCCTTTGATTTCTCACCTCTTTTTGAGCCCTTCCCATTGTGGCACTCTGCCCAGACAGAGTTCAGAGGAGAAAATTTGACAGCAAGACAGAAAACTATCAGAGAAGAGAGGGAATCAGTTTTGCAGTCAAATTTGCTAAATCACTGAGAATTTGCAAAGGATTGCGGAGTGGAGAACAGTGTGTTCAGGGGTTGTCTGACAACTGCCTTCAGGAGCTGGAAGTTTTTGCTGTTGTTATTGTTCCTTATTCACTTATAATTATTACTATTTATTATTGTTATCGCTATTATTATGACTTTAGTTTTAGAAAATTACTTTGAGAACCATAAATCAAAGTATAGAAAACTATTACACCTATAAAACATTTCAACATTTTAAAACATTCCTAAATACCGATATTATAAAATATCTTTCTGTATTCACAAGCTGCTCTGAAGGAGCAAAACATCATCAGATTTTTCCAGCCACTCGGTACAGACGATTAGGTGCTGCGGGTTATAGAGAGTGAGGGAATTATTTTCTCCCTGTTTAGAAGAAGAGAAAGCCATAAAAAATAGCTTGCTGTGAATGTATAGCCCAAGCCTACAGAGTCCTTAGTGACTGGTACTTTGACTGATCTCAGCACAACGACTCATGTGAATGAGGATTATTTGTGAGGACAAGGAAAAAGCCTCTTGTCATATTCAAAGCAAGCCTTTGTTTCAAAGCATAGCCAAAGCTTAGCAGCCCCCTAACTTAACCTTTCAAATCTATTCTTTTTTTTTATTTTAGAGTGTCCAAAAGGCACCTCATCTTACAAAGAAGTGTGCTCTCCTCCAGCGCGCGCAGACTTAATCCACTGCACCGCGACTAGTCACGTACTCAGCCATGAGGTTACCAGAGAGGATAGGAAGAGCTCAAAGAAAAAGTGCAGGAAATAAGAAAAAATAATCATAATAATAAAATAATAAAGAGGCAGCTACCATCCATTTCACGAAAGTGCCTAGACAAAAGCTTCAGCCTTTTGCCCTGGCTGGAAGGGCAGAGAAGAGTGAGGTACCTCCCTCCATCATGGTTAGGATCAGCGCCAGCATAGATAAGGTGTTTGCAAAAAAACCCCGCAGGTAAAGTTGTATCAGAAGTAGCTGTTTTACTAGGGGCATCTCGAAAGAGGTGGGTCCAGGGGAGGGAGAGGACGGATGGACGGCAGCCCAGGAAGGGCTGTCTGTGTGTGGGGACAGGACAGCCAGCCCCGAGGCCGGGGCGCAGAGGGGGATGAGCAAGATGCAGGGGGCGAAGCAGGGCTGCTCCTGCACGGTGCTGAGCCCGTGGGAGGGCTCGGGGCAGAGGGAGTGCAGCACGGGGGACAGGCAGGGGAAGCACCGTGGGCAGCTGTGTTGTAGTAAAACTGACATAAACTGGGAAAATTAAATGTAAAATGTAACTGAGGCATCCAAGGAAACCTGCTGCTGCTCAAGTCCTCTGCACTGCCCCAACCCTGTTTAATTATTTACCTAATATTAAAATAGAGAAATAGTAACTAGACATGATTTATCTACAATTCGATTAAGGAACTAGCCACCAGACAATGTACTATTGTTGATAAGCAGGGTATTCCTGTCAAGAGAGTGATGAACTGTAGGCCTGGTCAGCAAACCGAGAAAACCACCTGGAACTGCCAAGATCAGAGGAGAAGTAGGTAAAAGGTAATTTCAGAAGGTGGAGATCATGACCACTGACTCATTGACCACCTACCAAAATGATACCACTTACTCAAAAGACAACAACGGAAGAAGACAGAGTCTGTGCACTAATTTACATGGGAAGCAAAGAAATCTCGACCAATCATTAGAGAGAATAACAATGAATATGTATTACTTGTTTGAATATGCAATAAATGTATAAAAGTGGAGATTTTTGAAACTAAGTTGTGCTCCTGTTTTGGGACGAGCACTCCATTTCTGCACATTAATGGTATAAACTTCGAAACACCTCTGCTCTGTGTGTTATTGTCTTGCGCACTGGGTAAAGAACCCAAAGTTGGGACAACAGCTGGGGTCTTGGGTTTTCCATAAAACCACCCACTTCCCATCTTTTCTGCCTACCATAGGGTACCAGACCCCAAGCCTTCCCCTCCTTGATTTTCATAGATGCCCCATCCCACCCTACAGAAATCCTGGCTTCTTAAATCACCAGTTTTCCTTCAGGTGAAGGTTTGAGAGCAATCTCGGAGGAAGGATGACTAACCCCACGTCCAAGGAAGGCGAGCATGGGGATCACGTTCTCCTGGGCGATGCACTGAAGGATCCTGGGTGCTCCGTACAGCCCTCCCATGCAGGAGGCCAGGGACGAGATGTACAGCCCTAGCAAAAACAAGAAACCCACCAAGGATACCTGGGGGAAGTGGAGAGAATGCAAAGGTCACTATATTGTTCTTTAAAGACCCCCTCACAGTCTTAAATACATGTATTTTAAGAGATTGCATATATTTTGTAACATCGCTAAACGAACAGAGCGAGCCCTGGGAAAGCAGTAATTGAACTGGTCTGTGGTATAAAGTGCAAGCAATTAATAAAGGAAAATTATCCCATAAAAGTAATTTAATACTGAACATCCTGTACTGACAGAGCCATTTGACAAGCTCATATCCAAGAAACTCTTTGTCACTTGGAGCAATTGCAGCAAAGCAGCAGCTATTAGATTCCCCTTAAGTAACTGGAAGTGAGTTTATTTCAGGAGAGATCCCTTATATACAGAGCACATCATACAGGAAAAGCTGCCCAGGCTTCCAACCATCCAAAACAGGAAGACAAACCCCTCCGTCCCCGAGGGGAAAACCAATCCTGAAAGAAAATCCACAGTAAAACCAAATCAAAATTGCCACTGAAACAAATGGCATCTCAAAAAACACGCTCCGAAGGATATAATACAATGACCTTATTTTCCTGTCTTCAATGAGAAAAGAATTTCCTTTGGCCAACATGAAACTTAAAAAAAAAATATATCTTTAAAGCCACAGTGCTAACAAGGCCGGGTTTATTACCGGTTTCTAGCGAGCACCCTTTCAAACGGGGAGCATCTCCTGCAGGTATGGAGGGAAAGGAGGGCAGATTATGGTCTATCACACAGAAGTGATGACTGGGGTCCCCCTGAGCTGGTCCCCACTGTCAAGAGCTGCAAGCACAGGCAGCATCTCTAAAAAAAAAATCACCCAAATACACAAAATCCCACAATAAGAATGCTATGCAAGAAAACTTTGAAATGAGAGTGCTCCTGGTACCATGGTGTGAGGACATGGGCAGACACAGCCATGGAGACTAAGGTCTAGGGTCACCTGAGCCATCCCCAAGTCCTGCAAGACCACACAAGCCTGGACAGACACTAGCCAGGCACTGAGAAAGGCAAATCGCAGGGGGTAACACAAGCACAAAGGCCAGGCAGGGAGAAAAACCCCAAATTTTGTTCCAGATATGTCCTGCCCATACTCTGCCGAAGCGAGCTGCTGGAGGTCCCCACAGACATCTGTGGCAGGGGATGGCACTGAATGCAGGTCCCTCACGTCCCACGTGTCCTTCGCTCCCACCCCTCCTCTCGTGGAAAATGAGGTCTAAATGAACATGGGTCCTCCCAGCTTCTCCTCCTGTTCAAATCAGGTGGCACATGCTTTATTAGAAGGAATTACAAAAATTTGCATGTCTAAAGAGGATTCAAGCTATGTGTGCCTCTTCCTCATCTATGAAAACCGCACGCAGCAAAGAAGAGATCGGGTAAAAAGCCATAAAACGCTTGCTGCTTGGGGAGGGCATGTAAAATTGATGTTGTGGTCCAGAACAGTACAAACTTCCTACCACAACATTTCTTTTCTCCATGAAAATCCATTTGGCCTTGTGAATTTTATCTTGTGGGACAGAAGAAACTTGAGAGAAAGACAAGCAGATACCACCTTCCATTAGACCAATGGATTCTCCATGGGGAATCTTCCCTTCCCTCTCCTCTAATCCTGCTCTGCTCTGAGAAATACTTGGAAGAAACAATCACTTGTGCCAGACATCATATATTATTTTAGCTGCCAAAAATGCTTGCATTTAAATGTACTACTTGACATTCAAATCAGGGTTAGAGGGGAAGAGTCCTTTTCACCGAGGCTGATGAAAGGGTTTGCTGGGGGTTTTGAGCACGGAGAGCGTGAATACTTTGTAAGAAATAGGCCCTTCGAGCTCATTAGAAGTGAAATTACTGTATCTCGTTTTTAGGATTAAAAAGCCAAACACGTATTGTAAGGGAGAAAAGCAGCCAAGCACTCGCTCACCTGTGAGTGACAGAAAGGGAGAGTTTGCGTGTTGGATGTGTAACAATCTGTCCTCCTCTGCCCCTCAAACAAAGTCATTAACATCTAAAGCAGCTTGTAATAACTCAAAGAAGCAACATGAATATTAGGATTGCACCATTGTTTTGTTCCATACTAAGGCGAAGAAAATGGAATTTGCTTTTTTGGTTGGTTGGTTGGATTATTTTTTTTAATATTTATCATTTTTAACTATCTTCACAATATTTACTGGGAGATTTTTCATCCCCCCCCAGCCCCCCGGGGGTTTTGAAGTTAAAACACAGCTTTAACAATCTCTTTCTCTTCAGATGATTCATTTAATTCTTTTAGTTATTGAGTTTTTCACTCACTAAGTGTCATGCTGGCGTACAAAGATGTTGCCTTAAAGAAGGTAGGCTCATTCTTTTTTCCCCCGAAGCAGAGATGATTTTTTACCTTAGCAGAAAGTGGCAGGAGCCCCACCAATAACCTGGAGTGTATTTTGGGGGCTGGAGGAAGTTTAGAGCTACAATTACTTAGCGAGAAAACGAAGCCAGAGTTTCAAATTGGTATTTTAGAGAAGAACCACATTACGAACCAAATAAATGGCAAACACCTCAGTTTTAAATTAATAACAAAAAATAGTGTCAAATATGATGAATCCATGATTTTGGATAATGCTGAATAATAGAAAATTATATCCCATTTAAAGAAAGACCATGACACACACCAAAACCTTTTGCTCTCTTTTTAAAGGCCTGCAATGATACGGTTCATTGCCTGGAACACTACAAACCTCCCTCATGTACATACGCCCATGTGGAATGTCTCGAGTTTAATAATCCTATTGCTCGCCCTGCAATTACAGCCCGCTAGATATGGAAATGTAAGCTTCGCTTGACTTAGTAAAGATAAGCAGTGGGGTTCTTTAGAGATTTCAATTTGGTCTAAGCTTTCACCACCGAGAAAGGATACATTGAATAAAATACAGCATTTATCATTAGACCACATTAGCATATTTTAGCTCTTAAAGCTATTGCCGGGTGATTATGCCAAGATTCAGCATTACTGGATATGCTGCTGAATGCAAAGCTATTCAAATCAATTGTACACTGCGACTTGCAATGGGGAAATCCCCCTGAATTTCAATGAGGGATGGGTACCCAAATTCCTTAGGCTTTTGGAAAAGTTCGAGCTTTCAGTAAGGCAGACGGCAACCCAAAAGCACCATTATGTAAAACCACGCTGGGTTATTCGAACAAGTTACCTTCTCTGCTATCATGAAGTCATAGCGGAGTGACTGACGAGTACAAATGGCTCCCAGCAAAAAAACAAAGACCATGTACAGAAACCACCTGCAAATAATAAAAGTAAACTATTTTTTTCCAGCAAGAGAAGACCATTGAGAATTCTGCCCATTAGCAGAGCCAGGAGAAGGTCAAGTACCTGCAAGCTGGGTCTTCAATCACTCTGCATGGGCTGTTTCTGTATGATTTAGCCTCAGGGCTAAATTTAACACTGGTCCACGTTACCACGTTACTACCTGCTACAGTACACCCAGGACAGCCGCAGAGTGATCATACGGTACCCCGGAGGGAAAGTTACCTGTACTCTTGATCTGTGCATGGGGGAAATAACCCAGTCCTGGGGACAGACTTTTTAGCAGGGCCTGTTGCAATAGGACAAGGGGTAATGGCTTTAAACTAAAACAGGGTAGATTCAGACTAGATAGAAGAGAGAAAGTTTTTACTGTGAGCACGGTGAAACACTGGCCCAGGTTGCCCAGAGAGGTGGTAGATGCCCCATCCCTGGAAACATTCAAGGTCAGGTTGGACGGGGCTCTGAGCAACCTGATCTAGTTGAAGATGTCCCTGCTCATTGCAGGGGGGTTGGACTAGATGGCCTTTAAAGGTCCCTTCCAACCTGAAATATTCTATGATTCTATGACTCTGCAGGTACACAGGTCCGCTCGTCTGGCAGTAATGTCAAATACTGCAGTCAGTTTGCTCTACAACCTCAGTCACGATTCTCCTTTGGTATCTCTGGCGTTTCCACTACTCAGGTGGAGGGATAAGCTAGTATGTCTGCGAAGTCCAGACAGCAGAGATGTGAACAACCATAGTCCAACCATCTGTGATACTTCTGTGTCCCACGGAATCCCTCACTTAAAACAAGCACCAATTTCAGTAGGAACCCCTCTAAATTCAGAAGAGCCTTCCTGTCTGAACCTTGGTACGCAATTAAACATAATTATTTCAAAAACAATTTAGGTGGCAATGAAAACAGGCAGGAAAACCTACTGAGGTTTTTTTTTTTTTAATACATAAAAATATTTTACTCCTGGAAAGCAGCATTTCCCAGGGGACAGCACTGCTCAGGAATGTGGGGCTCCTGGGTTCCTCTGGCCTTGCAGGTGGGTAGGTCATCTCACCTGTCTCGGCCCATTTTTTATATTTTGTATCTTTTATATTTTCTATTTATATAGAAAAAGAAAGCACTTTGAAATCAACAGCAAAAAGTGACAAAATCACACACCCCAAGCCTTCAAGAACTTTGCATCCTGCTCTGGGCCAGCCAGGCTGCAGCAACACAACGGCTCTCGCACCAACACACATCCCACCCGGCAGAGGAAGGACTGATTATATCCGCGTTAATGACCCTCTTTTCTCTAACCCACCCGGAGTAGGTGGTGGTAATGGATGATAATTTGAATGAGGGCCAGACTTTAATTTTCCAGATGGCTGAGTAATAAAAGGTTGATGGGAATCTGAAATGGATTGGTCACATCCAGGGCAGTGTCCAAAGAGTAAATTTTCCCCAGTCTATGACTTACGAGGTGCCAATAGCAGCCAGAGACCCCAGGGGGATGTTGGCAGCAGGCTTCTGGAGATCTCCGCTCATATTGAACCCAGCCATCACACCTGTATTTTGTAGACATAAATGTAATTTAGAGTTAATCTAAGTTAGAGCATATATAAGACATATTATAATATGTAATACCATTTTATCAATCAGTTAATCGATTGCTTCAGAACAGTAACCATATCATTTAATTGCACTTAACACACACACATGAATATTGGCTCCCACTGATTGCTTGGTAAGAAGCTGTTCATGTCTTTAACGGAAGCAAGCCAACGCTAACACGTCTACAAAGAACCATTTGTCCAGTTTGAACAATGCTGGGGGGACAAAAAAAAAAAAAGGCAGAAATGTGAACAAAACCCATCTTATCTTAATGCAAACCTCACAGAAGACAGCGCTGTCTAATTGTTGACAAGAAAAATGCTACCGTTCATCAGGGCAGCACATTCAGCAGGGGGTAATACCCCCCCAGATCAGATCCATTACAGGTCCCTGCATTCATAGGGGACAACTGCCGTTACAAAACAGCCTGTCCTGTCCGTGTTTAATGACGATCACGCGCACATTTAGCAGAGGGAATAACAGCGCTCAGCACGTAGGTGGCACCTTCCAGCCAAGGGATCTGCTTTGGAAGTAGGCATTATCGCTGCTTTGCAGATAGGAAAACAGAAAGTGCTGAGAGGGTAAGTGATTGTCCCAGCGTCACGTAGAAAACACGTGGTAGGACTAAGAATAAAGTACTGAACCATTATTTTAGGCCAGCGTACAGGGTATTGTACAATCAGGGACAGTCCTTAGCCTAAAAAATTACTATCTAAAGACGCAAGAAAGGGAAACGGGATGGAGCAAAGGATTACAGTCTCCACCTTCAGGCTAGGAACACAAGATTGAAATGGGTTAAGAGACTTTGCCCATAGTTGAAGAAGGAATCATAGCAGACTTGGCAAGAAAACACAACTTTTCTTGTCAAATTATCCCAAAAGATTTCCTAAAAGACCTTAGATGTCTGCTATAAATAAAAAAAAAGTAATAATAATCTGTGGTTTAGAATCCTGATGAGGATTTGGACAATTTGAAGGCAGGACAGAGGAGCCCCTTTAAGACACTAATTTCTGCCCATCACTGTCCCACCCCTCGGATGTCAGACTAACATCTTCATAAGGACACGTGGGCCAGGTGCCAGCCAGCAGTGCTCGTGGTATGGTCCCTGGGAGCCGGGGTGAGATCACTACAGAACAACAATGAGGAGGAGGACGCCAACGCCACGGCACTCGCAGCATCTGCCAGCCCTGGCAGCAGGGGACCGACCGTGCGTCGGTCTGCCACTCAGCTGCCAAGTCCAGCAGTCATTCCTCATTTTCAGAAGGCACAAGAATGACAGAGTCAGTCTCCGAGGCTGCAAATCTGAGTGACTACAGCTCTAAATCAGCAACAACCCATTGCACGTTAAAGCTCAAACACTGATTGCTGCTTGGGAGGGTTTTCTCCCAAGATGAAGGGTAAACAGGAGCTATGGGACAAATCCCACAGTAAAGGGGACAAACCCAGCTCAGCCAGATGGGTGCATTCGCTACAGACCTTGTATGGCCACCAATGGACTGCCAACAGGGAGCAACGGTTGGGTTGCTAATCAGGGAACAGGAGCTGACCTCCCCGCTCCGTCCCTGGCTTGGCTGTGCACCTTCATAGCTCCATCTCCCCGTCTGCTCGATGGGAATTGTAACACATCCTCTCCTCGCTGTGCTGCCGTGAGAATAGCACATTAACGAGCACAAGGCACTCACATGTTGCCAAACACATCAGCTAAGTATCCAGGGCTTCATTTATTTATTAATAATATTTTTTCCTTGATCATCTTTATTTTTGCCCTTGATCATCCCACCCAGCAGTCATCTTTTTCTTTCACTCTCTCCACCACAGAGCCAGAGCCCCAACAGCCCTCCTCTGTCCCCACGGGCTCCTGGCATTCCTCAGCTCCTGGAAGAGCTGTCTTCCAGATTCGGACCAGATTTGAATCCTTGACACCACACTGAGAACATTACAAATCAAAATGAGTTCTTAATTTTCTGCTGGAAGAATATTCCATGCACATATTTCTGAACAGCACTGCTAAAAGCCCAACAACTGGTACGCTTTTCCCCGGATATAGCTTCCAAGCACTGTTCAAGCACTGCTGCTTTTAAATAGCTACACAATAAGCTTAGCTGGAGGTGAGAAAAGTCAGGAAGGCAGAAGTCCATGGAAACAGTCACAAACATCACACTAAATGCAGCCTCTATGAAGCACTCTTTGGTGACATGCTACTTTGCACTTCAGGGGCAAAGCAGAAAGCTGAGAATGCTCTTCCAAAGGGAGCAAATCATTGTCAGAAGGACAGCTGTTAATCTCATGTGCCTCTTGGCCAAGTTTCCCAAACATCTGGCACCACCTCTAAATCTTCCAGCTTGAGCTTGACTCACCTCTTCCTCATCCAAACTCCTGCCTCAGCAAAGCACTGGGGAAACACCAAAATGGCATTTTCTGGACTGAATATGAAAAAAGTTGAAGACACGTGAGTCATCGGCGCAGTGATGACCGCACAGCCCAGGCCACTTCATCGCCTCCCTCCCACAGACCCACGCGTATTCAGGAGCAGCCAGGAGATGACCTGCCAGAGCCCACATAAATGCGATCTTGAGACCGATGATTGACCTCCTGCCCAGCAGTGACTAAGGGTCAGACCCAGGCCAGTGCACAGCATTAGCTTCTGTCAGGACCCCCAGGAGGTCACCAGAGTCTCATGGCTTCCACTGCCAAAGGCCAAGGCCACCACAGAGGGAACCAGCACAGATATTCTCAGCCACTCAGGCCAAAGCCGTCTCCTCTGTGCTGCAACTTTGCCTCTGACCTGACTAGCAAAAAGTACAGACAATCTGGTAGTACAGACATATGAACAATGCCAAAGCCACCTCTCCACCACCACCCAAAAAGTAATTTTCCAGACAGGATGACAGCTGCCAAAAAGCAGTACTGAGAAGATCTTTTGCAAGCAGCAGACTAACCACCCCCCTTTTCAATGAAAGGACAACCTGATTTATTTTCAAAAAAACCCTAAACAATCTCCACCATCCATAACCTCAGTCACCCCCTGACAGAAAACTGGTCTGATTTGCAAGTAGCCACAAACAGCCTTTCCAGAGACTGAAGCTACTCAAAAGAAGAAAAACCTTACACTTGCATATAAAATTCAACAACGTAGAGAAGTTGGGACGTTCCTCCCTCCAGACACAGACCTGTCCCCTAGGGAAAAGGCCAATCCCTTCTGAACTCAAGAAATCATATCTGCAGATTGTCCATGGAGAAAATTATCCACCTCTCTGTTTCAGCAAGATAGCAGGCTGGATTTTCCACACTGGCTATTATCTCAGAGAGCAGCAGATAATGGCAAAGCTTCTGGACAAGGAAGCATGAAAACACGGTCAACTCAGCCAGGAAATTATGGCTGAGACAGTCTGTACATTGCTGCTATTCCCAGCGTAATCCTATCCTGGGCATCATCCAGGCAGTGGATACGTGCACGAGGGGACCACCTACATTGTACGTTAGACACAACCATCAGCTCCACCAGCTCTGGCTTCTAACTCCATCAGCTACGGTTTATAGCTGTAGATATGAATGCTTGCAAACACCCATTGCATTTCCCAGTGAATTTACTGCAAAATATAAAAGGTTTTTTTTTCCTTTGCCCAAGAGTTGAAGAATGGAAAATCTTAGATAAGAATTGTAGCTAATTTTTTACAAGGGCCAAATTCTCCACTGATGTAAGCTGGCACCTCTCCATAGACTTCAATGGAGTTCTGCCAGTTTACATCATCTGATAACTTAGCCCAAAACTTCTAAATCTATTTGCTGTCGTTTTGCAAGTGCTAAATATGGCTTATTTCAGAACGGGTTTCAGTATGATGATATTTTCCACAAACGCCGCTTCAAATGTCGTCGTACTTTCTTGTATCACACGACAACACACTTCTTTCATTAGACAGAAAACCTCGGGGATTTAGTAGAAAAAGAAAAAACATTCCCTGCACAACAGAACCGATGTTTAACTTCATTTTTAAAATGCATTGACGGTTGTGTGGCTGCTGCTCGGAGCTGAACGTGGGCAGACAGCTCCCGAGACTCCCTCCCCGTGCAAAGCCCTGGTTAGATGCGTTGCCGGGTGTTTGCGTATCACAGCACGGCAGCACAGCACGTGCATTAAGAAGGTATTTACAAACACGCAGAAAAACATCTGGTCAATGCACAGAATCTCTATAAGGGTACGTTGACATCTTCCGTAGCGAGTACGTTCGTCTTTTTGATTGAAGCCGGCAAATCTGAGTCTTCCATGCCCACGCACTCCCACTTAGGCCAGCTCTAGATGTATGTTTTGGATCGCTCCGCTACCTCTCTATTATTAAATGACAAACCTGGGGGAATAAAGCCCGCTGCACTGCACATCCAGCTGAAATGGTTTAAACAGCTATTACCCAGGAAGCAAACGGACCAGCCTCTGCTTACCACCGCTCAACCGTAAAACCGGGATAACTTCATTCACGTTGCTGGAATCGCACCAAAAAAATACAGAGAAACAGAGAAAACAGCCCGACCTGGAGCAAAACGATCCAAGGAGGACGCTTGTAGGAGGCAGCGTGTCGCTACCGGTCTACAGAAGGCTGGGATGACCATCCCAGCCCTTCCAGCCAAAGCACCAACCCAGCTGCTCCTCCTGCCCGTTCGGTCCCAGCAAGGGTCTCCCCGCAGGTCCTGCTCCCCCTTCCCAAAGTGGCTGCCCCTCTTTGCTTTTACAGCTACCAGCCTGTATTTCTGAAGTTTCCATTTCACTGCTATTTCTAATGGAAATGGGCAACTTAAAACCACTTTTCAGTATACCCCAGAGACCAAACTTAAACCAGTTGAATTCAGATCATCATTTCAGAGGCAGAGGAAAGAGTTTATCCTGAGGAGCTCAAAATAGTTTCACTTCGAAGAGGAACATTTCATCCCAGAAAGGCCCAAGCATCTTGTTTCACAATTTCCTAAACATTTTTTTTTAAAAAAACCCCTTTGTTATCAAAACAGCATCTTAGATTGTGAACTAGCATATGCTAAAAATTAAAAAGAGTAAACATAACATTTAATAAATTAAAGATAAACAGAACATTGCTTTGGGTCACAGAAATGTTTCAAACTGGCTCGAAGTAACCTCTCAAAACTAAACAACATATTGTTCCACTGAAACTCTCCGCAACTTTCTGTTGCATCTTAACGCAAAGGATTTTGCTTCCAGTGCTTCAGCCGGGTCACTGCGGGGGTTCCAGCAGAGGTGGGTACCCGTTGGGGATGGTGCTGGGCAGGAGCAGGAGCACAGGCTGGAGGTGACAGCCCGGGAGTGATGTTCACGTGTCCCTGCCTTTCCTTTTCATGCGGAGGTGCTGGGGACTGACACCGCCGCCCGCTCGCCATCTGCATGACACTGCCTGCCCTGCGTCAGAGGCGCTGGCACTCCTATCGCATCTCCCCAACCCGCTGTTCATGCCGCTGCCAAACCCATCCCTGAAATGTCACCTCCAATCTCGTGGACCGCTTGTCCTGCCGGCAGGCTCGGGCTGCGGCCAGGCAGTGCCACCGCCAATGCGGTGGGGAAGCAGCTCTGCTCCAGTGCATGGGACCCCAAGAAACCTGGGGTGTCCTCTGAAGCCCAAGCATGGCACCCCCACGGTGGGGGAGGCGGCGAGTTAAGCCAGCGTGGGTCAGGCAGGACAGGGGGGGAACCAGCCCTCATTCATCGCTCCAGCCCGAGGAGATGTGAGCTTAATTCCTAGCACTTCTGAAGTTGCACTGAGCTCCCCATTTGTGATCTGCAGCTGAGAAGTCTTGTCTCCCACCCTAAAAATTTCCTAATCAGATCACAAGTTCTTCCAAGAGTACCGAACACAACCCTACATTTTATGAGGCTTCTGAACTCCGCGGTGCTACAAACAGCAATAACGGCAGCAATAGCGATGTTATATGGCACCACTGGCACCGCTACTCCAAAGGAATAATTTAAATCCTGTAAATAACCAAGCAATTACAAAGAACGCATGAAAAAGCTGTGCAGCAACCAAAGTAATTATACATCAGCCCAAACTGCATTTTCGGAGAATGTTTAACATTGCTACTGGTATTACTACTGCTAACTAATAAAGCAACAGGCTGCCAGGACTTTAAATAAATTATATCTATTAGCTTTGGCATTCTTCCTAGCAGCCAAGCATTAGCAGTGATGAAGAACCATTTAATATGGCTAATTGCGGTAATTTTGTGCACAGTTTTGTCATAACTATTCCTTCTTCTATAACCAAGGAGCTGGAAAAAACCTGCTTTCCTGCGTCAGAGGCAGGGCTTGTGGGGAAAGTCTCTTTCTGTGGCTGGGGGACTCGCTTGGGCCAGGCAGAAATGACAAAAAAGAGGGCAGAAGCCAACTTCTCCATGATGCCAACAGTTCAGGCAGGTGAGTTTTCCAGGACAAAGTCTACACAGAGGCAATAGCCAGCCTGATAAGCCAGGAGAGAGGATTTCAAAGGAAAATCTGAAGTCCTGCACTAGGTGCACTTGACAAAGTGCCACCTTCTGCTACCAGACCACTCCTCCAGTCGCATCTGCTTCACAAAACCATTTAGTTTGTCTCCCTGTACCACAGCAATTCTGCGATCAACTTCCAGCAAGTTGCTTAGAGCTAATCCTCTGAAAATTCACTCTGTAATCCAAGGATTCATCGCTATGGAAACTGCTTATAATCGGTACTTTTTATAGCTTAAAAAATCCCAGC
The DNA here is from genome assembly GCF_000708025.1 of Charadrius vociferus. Lineage (NCBI taxonomy): Eukaryota > Metazoa > Chordata > Aves > Charadriiformes > Charadriidae > Charadrius > Charadrius vociferus. The sequence goes on along the minus strand of NW_009648925.1, from coordinate 2,145,329 downwards.
ATCAACAAAAGGTATTGTAACTCCAATTGATAGTTATTTCATTCCCACTGGAGATTGCCAGCTTTGGAAAGGGGACATGGATCTTCCTGGTAATTTAAGAGAATGAATAATATGAATGCATCCAGTTAAGCTCATAAGCGTGAGCTCTGCTGACACGCAAAGATGCCTCCGTGATGCCATGCAGAGAGCGGTAGGTCAGCATCATGAGCGGTGGCATCAGCCCAGCTCGGCAACCCGCCCGCAGTAAGGCTGGAGGGAAAGCTCTCCTGTGCTCTTCCCACCCTTCCAGTGCAATCAAGTCATAAGGCTTATTAGATAAGATAAATCACGATCAGCCCTTTTAAAAAGGCTTGATACCTTGTGGCCTGGCAGCCCTGGCCAAAATTGATGCCTGAGCCTCGTCCTTGGCAGGGAGGGATTTACACCACCATGTCAACCCATAGAGGTGACCAGCAGTTTTGGACCACAGAGAGACAGAAGAGCATGTTCAAGTGAACAGGACAGGAGTGTGCAGAATTGGAGATGCTGGAGGAAAGCCAGAACATTTGGAAAAGACTGTGTGAGTCTGCTATGGTGAAGTACAGTCCTGCTCGCCTCGCTCACAGCCCAGAGGAACTGCCCTTGATTCTGCTCATCTCCAAGATGTCACTGTGGAGGGAAAGAAGGGGAGGATAAAAATTACGGTACCTGTGGCAGCTGGGAAAAACACTCCAAAAACAGTGAAGAAGGACTCCCCCTTGCTGTAGTCCGGCAGCGTGTTGTTGAACATCAGCTCTTCGGAGTAGCCGACAAAGCCGTGCTCTGCGAAGACATGGAGGGGGAGAGAAGAACCTCAGAAACCATAGGGGGACTGCGGGAGACCTTACAGCCTGCTCTCGGTGACCACCCGTCCTCTAAACACGTGCGACAGCAGCGACTGTTTCCAGGTGTAGTTTAAAAGGATGAATGTGAACTTTTTTCGTGGGGGGAGAAGGCAGAGAAGAGGTCAGTGTGGTTAAAAGGGTGCAAATGCCGGGGAAAGGTGCAGCAGTGCAGGCCAGCACGTTGAGAGGCACCACCAGGCTGGGCAGCTCTCGCCAAGCCAGAACACAGATTGTATCAAGTCCTGTCTGGGAGCAAGCGGGACATCTTCCTGTAAAACCTGTCTGCAGAGGAAAACCAGTTGCAGGGATCGGCTAATATTTATACTTATTTATCCACGCCATTTTAATCCTCTTTCCAAATAGAGCAAAATTATGCTGCCATAAGACAACTGCATCCCTGAGCAAGCCCTCACACCGTATCCCAATTCTATGTTTCAGCCATTCAAGCTCCTGCACAGACAAGACCTGAGATGTGCCCATGCTGTGAAGCTGCTATCAACACGCCCAGTTTATACACTCATTACCAACGAGGCCAGAGCCAATAAAGCCAGTTTGTCACAGGGTGGGCTCTGCCCTACAAGATGGGTTTCCCAGCAGAGAAGGAATAAGGTGCCCAGTGCTCTGATGCCATGTTGTGCCCTTACCCTCCTGATGCCATCGCTCTCCTGTTGCTGTTATAATCTCCAGATCAAGGCTAAACATGGGGCTGTGCATCACAACCAACCCCCTACTTCCCAAATCTTCTGCAGATGTTTATCACGGTGCAGCAAGAAGCACATGCCGAGACCTTGCGCTGTGTCCCACTCCCCACACCCAACTTCTGCCAAGTTTTTCCAAGGTCATCCACACACAAGTTTTACTTTCCAAAAAAAAAAAGTTTTACAGAAGACGGGAGAGAGGGGAAAGCAATGGGTAGGATATCAATGTCATGCAACTGGTTCACCGGGTATGTAATGGCGGATCCTGCTCCCTCACGTCACACCAGAAGGACTGGTCAAATGCTTCCAGAAACCTGGATTTGTTAGGAATAGTTGAGCCCAACAGCTGATGTGCCAGCAGGGCATTTCTTAGGAAAGGTTTCAGATGCTTATAGGTAGAAAAGATAACTCATGAAAAGCAGGTTAAGAAATTAATGATATGTCTATGAAGTGAATAATTTCATTTTCAACAGGCAAGACTGCTCTTTAATGGAGTATCTTAATCTGTGGAAACTTGTCCTCCCTGTCAGTAATCCAAATGTTCGTGCCAGCTGGGGTGGGAGGTGAGCAAAGTCAGTTCCTTTTTTCCTCCTGCCACTACAATCTATCTCCAAAAGACATGTGACTGCAATAACTTGAATTTTCTCATTAGCAGGCAGGATGTTGTTTATGGCTGCACAGGGTGATGGCCAGAAATTAAAAAAAGACTCCATCAAAGCTGCTCCATGCCTCAAAGACAACACTAATGACATTTAGACAATAGATTAAACCGGAAAATTAAATCAGAGCTCTGAACACAAGACATATTCATTTAAAGTCTCAGAATATAACTAACCACAGAGCTTTGAAGTTGCCACAGAAAAGTCCTATAGATAATCAGAAGTTTCCTACTACATCTGCATTCATTGTGTTGCCCAAACATGGATGGAAACACACTGATAGAAAAGGTCTCCTGCTGCTACACTTTTTAGAACCACCAGCTATTTTCACTAGGAACAAGTCCCAGACGAGATTTAAAGGGAGTAAGCTCAGCACAGCACACTGACCTCTGGAACCCACAGATGCCTGCAGAAAGTACAGCTTCTAGAGAAATAAAGGGGGGATTTGTGTAGGCTGTACGCTCCCGCAAGACCAGACCTGAGCTCCTTCACCTGGAATTTGTGCCCACGACGATGGCAGGGCACGGGGGCGGGCTGCAAAGCTCCCACCAGACTGCTCAAGGAAACTTTCAGTCCCTAGCCAAGGGATTTTTCACAAAGCATGTGCTCCTCTTAGAAATGTTAATGTTTCATTAGTAAAAAAAAAAAAACAAGGGTGGGCAAAATATTCATCTTGCCCCAAGGAGATCTGCAGACCTTCTCCAACCTGTGCTTCACAGCAGCAGCAGCAAATATATCTATGTCACTCTTGACAAAAGTTTGTGCCACTGATTCTTAAACATGTCCTGTGAAGCAGACTCCAGCCTCTCTTGGTGGTTTACTCTCATCTTTTCCCATCTTTATCATTTAGGTTTCCTCTACTGTCTGACCAAAATCACCCTGCTTGAAGTTCATGCTGCTATTTCTTGCCTGATCTTTAAGTTATTCGCATTTTTAATGCCATCCTTTCACCTACTGGAAACCATCCCCATCCTGCACTGGCACAGTCAATGGTTTCTGCCAGGCTGTAAAACTTTATGTTTGTCTTCATACAAACCACAGATTGTCCTTTTCACATCGCTTCCCCAGCTCGTGCGAGGTCATCTGGAAGTCTGACCCTCTCAGCCATGCTGCTGCGAGCCCTTCACTGCTGGGGGTCATCTGCAAACTGAAATCTGCATGTTCTCTTTTCCATCATCCACGCAGTTAAGGGAAACACCAAATAACACTAAACCAAAGCCAGACCCTCGCAGAACTTCACCAGACACAGCCTCCTGCTTTGCGAGTGAACCGTCTCCAACCGGGGCCTTCCAAGCGGGTTTTGGGGCTATATAATTCAATGCCAGGCTGATCCGGGCACTTTAGGTGCCTTATGTCTCCTTTCTCGTACAAAAGGCCAAGTATACAACCAGACTACATTTGCTGTGATAGCATTGTGGCCCTACCATGGCCAAAGAGAGACCGTGAGACCCGTGAGTCCAACGTCTGACCTGCATCTGTGTGCATCTGACTCCTATTAATCTTACGAAGCCAAATGATCCCTTATGCTCCATCCATTCGTCTGCTGTCCCCTTTCCTACTTTATTCCCCTAAGCTTAAACCCTGGGTGGAAGACACAAAGCCCAAAACCATGGCAGATGTCACTGGAGCCACAGAAAACGACAGCCATGGATTTGTTGAAAGAGCCACAGGATGAGCCTACAACTCCATCCCACTTCTGCTTCCTTTCCTCGCGGCTCCGGCTGGCGAGAGGAAGCCCAGCCATTCCGCGTTTCCCCTTTATACAGGACCAGAAGCTTTCTTGTGTAATTAAAGAAAAGTTCATCCAAATGTTACTTGTTACTGCAGCCTCATTTCTCAGTCAATCACCCTCCCGTGAAGCAAATCACACGTCCCTTTTGATGGATTTTACGCCAGGATTTGCAATCGCCATCAATTTAAGCAAGCTACCGCCACGCGACCACGGAGCCGAGAACAACTCGCTGTGAGTATCTCCTGGCTGCCCCCATGCCTGCGACCAGAGCGAGTCATCTGTGACCTTTCAGCTGTCATATTAATGGGACTAATTGTAGCTGACGGGGCAATTGGGCTGAAAATCATCCAAAACAAAACAGGAATCAGCAACTGAGACCAATTGGTTAAACCAACAGAGCACTTGGTCGGTTGTTCACAGAGTCAATTATCCACATCCCATTGAAAGTGCACTTCAAAAGGAAGAGCTTCGGAAGGAGGAGGGAAGGAAATGTGATAGGGTCTATATTTGGCTCTCTGATCTCCAAACAAGGCAAGATCTTTTTTTTTTTTTTTTTTTTGTAAGAGGATCTTTTCCTCCAGCGAACTGCTGGGTACACCAGATCCAAGCCAGATTCCTCCCTCCTCACTCATTACCAAATGTTTGTCTGACAAATTTTGCTCTCAATTAATTTATGCAACCCCACAGCCTCTAAATCCTGCCTTTAATGACCCTGCTCTCGGTTGGCTTGCAGAGGGCTGGAGCTGAAGTGCTGTAAACAATCTTCCCAGTGTGATGCTAGAAGGAAAAGAATCTGGTTCCTTCTCTGTGCCATGTCAGCCTTATGGGAAATGCACAATAAATAGCGGTAACAATTTATTTTCATCATTAGATGCTCAATAAGAAGCAGGAAAATAATGGATTTCTCAAGTGGCTGAGCTGAAGTAAATACACAACGGGAGGGGGAGGATATTGACATAGAGCAACATCTGAATTGTTCCTGTGATTTTTGACAAATTAAGTCCTTCCAGTTGCCCTTATTGAAATGACAATAAAAATTAAAATTACAATAAACAATAAAAAACACCTAGCAAGTTTCAAATGGAAGAGCTTCCAGAATGAGCATCCTCCATTCACAAGTGCAGAGGGACCACAGGGGGCTGTGCATCAGCCTGATGCAGGTGGAGGAGGAGGAGGAAGGTGGCCAGGATTCTCATGTCCCCCTGGCCACCACAGACACCTGGAACAGGGTACCAGCCTTCTCCTGGTTGCCATCGCTGCATCCACCCCTCTGCCCCAGCTAGATTCCACATTTAAGCTTTTCTTGCCACTTTCTCCCACCTCTCGCCCCGTGGAAGAGGATGAAAGCAGCCGAGGTAGTTTTGGCACTTGGGACCCACCTTAGCAGGGCGGCCCCTCCGCGAAGCCCGGGGTTTCGGAGGGGGACTTGAGGATGTTGGAGAAGGGGCGCGAGGCGAAGCCGTGGTTATGTGGGGTCAGGCCATTATGCAACGGCACAGAGGACGACGGCGCTGCCAAGTTCCAGGCAACCTGGAGCTCATTACAGATTAGTCAAGTCTCGGCCAAATTCAATAAGCCTGTTCACAAGCTTAAGGTTAAGTAAACCCTGGCACCGAGGCAGGGGCTAAATAACACAAAAATGGAAAACCACCTTAAGAAACAGCTCCCAGAAGATGGTCACGTATTGCACTCTGCTTGTGATTAGAGATTTTAATTACGAAGGTGGATGCTGAAGGCTTGGAGTGGTGAGATTTTTTTCTTTTCCTAAATAAGTAAGCCCACACGTTCCCGCCTGGAAGGTACTTGCTGAGATTTGCTTTCAGAGCAACAGCTGGAAGTGTTTGTCTCGCAGCACATTTCCCAGGTCTGACCCCAGCGTTTTCAGGATCCTGTGTGATGTAAGAGGTGGAGAGCCAAAGAGTAATTATATATCCTTGGCATAATTATCTCCTCTCTCTCTCTTTCCTTCTTCTTCCATCTCTAAAGCCTTCTGGCATAAAATCCAGTCATTCCCCTTGGACACCAATCCAAGCACACTGCCAGAGTGAGGTCCTAGTGTGGGTGCAGGAGGTACCCGGGCACACCAGTGTGGACGAAACAGGAATGGTCCTCACAGCCCGGTCCCACAGCTGCCATCCTCACCTGAACACACACCTTCACAGTAAGATGAAGTTTCACTCCTCACCAGCCACATGTTTGCATTTTCATCCTCCAAACTCTCAGCCGAGGGCAAGGTACAAGCCTGGTACTTCTGAGCTGTTAACTCCCTGGTGGGTGAGTCAAGCCCTGTCAGGTTGGAAACTCTTAGAAGTTGCGGTCTATCAGATGATTGTTGGATGGCCTAAACCAAATTAATTTCTACATAGGTCAAAGTGCTCTAGCAAGGAAGGACTGAAATTCTCCCTCCAAAAGCCCTTGCAATGCTAATTCTGCCCCTGCCTGCCCATTCATGGATGGTCTGATGTCCACCAAACTCACCAAAGGTACTTACTAGCCATAGTCTGTCACACAAGAAGAGCATCTTCACTTGTCAAGGGAAAGTCAGGTGTGCCTGGCTTTAATGAAGCAATATTTTGATGCCAAAACACCACCAGCAATAGTTTTTTTGAGCACCTCAGAGTATACTTGCAGATATACAGGATTAGCCATCCTCATAGAAACTATGGATGTGCAGACGGATGCAAAGCCATGAATGTCATCCAAACCCATCAGCCTTTTTATCTCTGCCTTCTCCCAACACTATGCAAAAGCTGAAATTTTATATGAGGCAACAAGCAGCACAGGATCCTTTGTCACAAAAGCTCTGAATGACAGAGCCGTGCTCTCGACAGCTCAGCTTCCCAGCGAAGGGGCAACTCACACATGCTGGAGAATGACACGGATTTGGCTGACCACAACCAGCCCAGCAACGCCATGCAGGGCACCCAAGGAAGGTCACCAAAAACAGCGCACCTCCCCGGCACACTGGCATCATCAAAGAGGCATGAAGAGGGCACCTGGGTCATAAATAACACTTCAAACACTTTTTCCAACGGAATAAAAAATGAATAAATCAAAGCGGTGCAGTGGCAAGCCCCATCCCCCCACATCCCTCCCTGCAGACGCTTGGCTTCCTGTGTTTGGGCTTGTTTAACACCGGCATTAACAATCACGTTTCCAACACTCTTCGAAGGCCGGGCCACTCCTGCAGCCTTTGCAACCGCCCAGCTCCAGCTCCTGAGGTCCTCCCACCTCCCACTCATGTGGGCAGCACACAAAACGCCAGGTCAGCAGAAACCACACCATCTTTTTTTTCCCAGGCAAATCCTACACTACCACCTCTACTCCCAGGTGTTGCCCTACTGCTGCCAAACTGGTACGGGGCAGATGGAGGCAGAGATGTATGAGAAACCTATACAAAGGTTGTGAAGGAAAAGGGTGAGAGCAAGGGAAGCAGCGCTGGAGGTGGACAGAGAATAGTGTGGTGGTTTTTCCATGCCACCAGTCCACTGCTCAACTGGCTGTGGGCTGACACTCAGCCTGTTGGATGCATGAACAGATTTTCACCAGAACATCCCCAGTCCTCTAAAAGACAGAGATCTGGTGAGTCATGAAAGCAAAGCGCGTTAAGAGGCAGAGCTACACTGGCAGGTACAGAGAATAAACATAACCTTCGCTGAACTTGTACGGAGGTACAAAAATGTTTTAACATCTTCCAGGACATCTCCTGCTTCCCCTTTGGATATACAAGTTCTGGCTGGAAGAAACAGAAGGAAGAGAGAAGAGCTGCAGGGGAGCTGAGCTGGAGGAGGATGGGATGGACTGAAAAGAGTGATGCCCCTGTCTCCTGACAGCTACCGCTGGACTCATCTACCCAGGGACCACAGTCACCAAAGCCAGCTTGCCTTTTTCTGGAGTCCCAATGCCACACGTGTGCCACGTGAGTCAGCGTGGATCAATGCATGTTTTCGACGAGCCAGGAGCACGTCTGCTCCATGGGCAGCAGCACAGCTCCGTAGCTGGAGATGCTGCACATGCAGCCCAGCCCGCATGGAGAAGAGCAAACGACAAGACTTCCGATACCTGTCCCCGCAGATTCACCCTCCATGTGTCACAAATGACGTCATGCCTTGGGTTCAACTCAGCCTTCAGGGCCACATCCCACAGCTGACAGCTCCCACAGCTTCAGTACTTCTGCTTTGGGAGTCTTAAACTAGGTGGGGGCAAAAATAGCGAGGAATTTTTGTTTGGAATACAGGCAGGTCAATGACTACGCAGTGATAAAAATGCCACTATTAGGCAATTAACACAACGGCACGTGGCCACGCTGACAGATCAGCGCAGAAAGACTGCAGAGCATCTGCTGGAGCTGCCAGGGCACTGGGAGATGGGGGATGCGGGAGCTGCTGCCAGCCCTAAGCACAAAGTACTGGGAAGAAGAGGAGGTAAGAACGGGAAGGGACTGAATTCCCTCTGTAATTCCATCCCTAAATCCCAGTTAAACACATTTACTACCAAAAGAGCTCGGAGCGATTGCAGACCCTGAGCCACAGGCAGC
>NW_009648925.1:2126166-2136810 GCF_000708025.1 Charadrius vociferus | reverse complement strand
ACTGTGCCAGCTGAAAATCCAGCACTGGGTGCCATAGCCAGCATCTCCCTGCGCCTCGCTGGCCAGGACAAGCAATGTCCTCAAAAATGCCAAACTAAGTTGAGCAGCAAGAGGGGCGGGGAGAGGAGCCCGTCGCTGTTTTTCCACTGGCGGCGCACAAATAAGCTCCTATTTTATCGTTAGCACTAGGGGGATGGTTTCATAAATCAGGACAAACAGCACACTTACGTTTCATATTCGTCAGAGCTGCAAGTAGCAAAAACCAGACAGGTTTTAGTGAAAAAAAAAAAAACCCAACCAAAAAACTTGGCAAGACAGCAGCAGTGGGGAGAAGGATCAGAGCAATTTTAAAGAAAGAAGGAAAGGAGTTCCCATGCCCAAGACTTTCTCTGCACCCATAATAAGCCCGGCAAACCCCAAATGAGAGCTTATGTAAAGTCTGTAATTGAAGGAGTGAAAGCCACAGTTAAAACAATCTAAAAAGGCCAAACCCTGAGAAAGGCAACTCAAATCCCTTATCTTTTGATGGAAAAGAATGTGCTCCCTGAGATTAATGACGTGTTTACCCGAAAGGAAATCGCCGCCCTTCTGAAGCAGCGAGTGTTTGTTCCTCCCGAGCCCCTGTTTTCTGCTCCAGAGCTGATCTCCCAAACCTCCTGTTTAAAGTCAACACACAATACAGCTTCCTGCTGCCACGGGCTCCGAGGGATCCCACCATTAACCCTCTCCCGAAACCCACCCTCCACCGCACCTGCCCAGCCCGGCCACCTCCGGCAGCGACAAAAACGGTGTAATTTTGGTCACGCTTTCAGCGCTGGCACGGAGACAGGCATCACGCTGACGGCTGCCAGCAACCTTGCTGCAGGGCGATGAATCACCCCCGTGCATAAATATTTCTCAGTTGAGCAGACAAATTAGCAAGCGTGGAGACTGACAGCGCTGTTGAGGGGAAGCAATCACTGTCTACTTTCCCCTCTTGCTCTTCTCCGAAGTCTCCACAAGCAGCAGGCGACCTCTTCTCAAGTTGCTCAGGGTTTCGGCAGCGCGTCCCGCAGCAGGATGCTCTTGGAAGGAGGTTTAACACCGGCCGGTGTGATGTTCTCCGTGTTATGCTCCTCCCGTGGAGGAGCACAGGATGTGTGCACTGAAAACCCTCGAACGAGCAAGAAAGCCTAGAGCAGAAGCGCTGGAGGGTGATCTGTTTGAGGAAACCTGCAAAAAACCCGCTCGGGGACCATCAGTCCTTTGCATACGTGACAAACCCAAGTATTCACATCCTCCCCCTCTGCCCAGCTCATCAGGCTTGGAGACCCCAACAAGGGGACTCAAACCCCGGGGGTGGCTTACCCCCACTAAATGCACTCACACCCCACCCCAACCTCTTCATGGTCCGGGGACCCCGGAGGATCCTGACCATGAGAGCCATCAGGTCACGAGCATCCTCCTCTCCCTAAAACCAATGGACCTGCAATAGGGGGTCCTGGCCAATAGCTAAAAATAGCACAAAAGGCAGAATACACAAAGGGAGTTGCTTAAATCAGTCTCCAACGTTCGTATTTAGTTAACGGGGCAATTTTCATCTGCAGGATGCTGTCACCTCTCTCAAATCGTGTAGCAGCCTACACTTCCCCTGAGCTCTCCCCGGCCACCTCGGGGCTTCTGCGAGACTGGGCTGGGTCAGAGGAAACACTAATTTCTGCCCGTCTTCCATGCGCCTGCTTTATCTCCACCTCGGCTTTTCAAGAGGAGGGAGAAGTGGAAAATCACCGGGGTACACAAGAGGACACACAGAGCCCGAAAGCAGCCACACAGGCAGCTCCTCATCACGAAAGCCCAGTGCCTCAGCACTGCTTAAATACAGGAAAACTCAGGAATGTGCCCATGGCAGTAGCTACTACAGCCCTTTGGCACTTATTCTGTCTGTACAGGTTGGTGGGTTTTAATTATTTTGGGGAAAAAAAAGGCAAAAAGTAGGTATTTTCTGCAGGTGGAAAATCTGAAATTTTGGTTAGGAGAGAAAAGGAAGAGATTTTAACATGCGTATTTCAACTTTATAAAGTCCGCTTATGTTTTATATTACTTAATGCTAAGCACCAGACTTGTCGTAATATATAAAATCCTTCCATTACTATTTTATTTTTTGATGTGGTATCTGCTACCTGGCTTGTTCAGCAATATTCAAACCAGCCAGCAGAAATGGTTTTATTCATTACAAAGAGGACAAGAAGTAAAACATTCCTTGCTTCACCCTTTTTCTAGGAAAACAGTTTGCATCAATGGGATATTATTATTAATTAGAAAGCGGTATTTCTTGGAAGTCATGCCCAGAGTCCCTGGTTGTGGGAGGCTCTGCAGAACTTCTCCGAGGAAAAAGCCCATCCTTGAGAAATCAGAATTTAGGCTGAGTCAAGGCACAACAATTGGAGGAAAATGAACGGCATTTGAGTGGCAGCAGCGATGACACACATCCTTTGGGCTCGTTGGAGTGACCTCCTTTCTAACTCGGAGCTTCTCTGTGTGTTGCTTGGGACAAAGCCCAATCCCTGTCGATCAAATCCCCATCTTTCAAAAGGAAGTAGTTAACCAAAATGTAACATAATCCACCGGACCCTGCCATGGTCTACAGAGTCTTCTGCCATGGTCTACAGAGTCCTCTGCCACACTCCTGACTAGATCATCCCGTACTTCCAAGTTATGCATATATTATCCAGATGACAATGGTATTTCAAAAGAAAACTACCCTGTTTGTTGATTTTTTGATTTTCTGTCCAAAATGATAGTTTATTTTGGGGAGGTTTTCATTATCCTCTATGCAACACACACAGCTACAACTTCAAGTCTAGTTTCAGACTGCAAATCAAACTGGAAATCAAAGTGTTTCATTTTGGAAAGGTTGAGCAAGACGTTGTCACCTAAAAGGATTTTTTTGTTTGTTTGTTTGAAACTATTAATTGAATTCAGTTGAAATCAGAGAATACATTATCCCTACTAAATCACATTTTTCAATGACTGCATTTCCCCTTTGAGTAAAGAAGAAAACCAGTGAGAACCACAGGGCCATCATCCAGGCCAGTGAAGGAACAACCCGGCTAAAATCTCTTACCTACACCCACAAAAGGCCAAAAATTGTTAACACAAGCTAGCAGAGAAGATGATGAGCAGTAGATAAGGACCAATGTCCCACACAAAGTTTTGTCTGTAGCCTTGGGGAGGAATGTGAACTAGAAGCAAAGCGGCTGGAGAAAGAATCTAATATCTAGAAATTATCTTCATAAATTAAATCCTTAAATAAGGAAAGCTGATTCAGGGCACAGCTGAACTGTGACTGGAATTAAACACTAGGGGAATGAAAAAAGAGGAGGTAAAATATCTACATCATTCGAAAACAATTATGTAGTGGCACCAAAAAAAGGAAAAAAAAAAAAAAATCAATGCAATTAAATAAAGCTGTCCGGTTTAAACAAAGCAACAGGGAGAGATGGAGAGATTATGGGATGATATATATCTTCCTCGAGCCAGTCAGTTTTATTAGGTCTCTAGCATTAAACAAGTTGCTGCTAAACGAAGAGCCTGCACGGGAGGTTTTATGGGGGGGGAGGGTGGGGAAAGCCCACATGAAAGCAGCGTCTAGCAGGGGACAAAGCCAGCCGAGGTACTTCAGGATTTTTTTACACGCTCTAGGAAGACGAGTTTAGCACCGCCTCACAGGGAAATAGCAAAGAAATTGAAGGTTAAACCAAACACGTACAAAATCTCCTGTATAAATCAGGAGCGGTATTACCTATTAAGCAAGTTTAAACCTGTAACAGCCTCAGCAAACCCTCTCCTGCTCCAGGGATGGACCCGGGCCAACCCTGCCCTGACAGCACTGTGCAGCAGCACGTTTTAGGGTGCCGAATGAGGCCAAGACCCTCCTCCTCCTCGGCACACGCAGCAGGGGGCTGCGCGCTCCCAGGTCCCACGTGGCTGCTCAGACGGCGCAGCCTGGAGAAGAGAAGACCAAAGGGGAGTACGAGAGGTCTTCTGGTTTAACGCAGAAATGAAGGACATCAGCTGGTCCCCAAGTCCTCGAGAAACCCAAAGCGGTGGGTTTCGGCTGCAGAAAGCCGGGGTTAGCTCAGGATACCTGCAACTGAAGCAGGGTCCCCAGGGATGCAGCAGAGGATCCACTGCTGGAAATACTTAAGAGCAGGTTAGATGCACACGGCATCCCCAGTGCAGCCCGGCGGGAGCAGGAGGACAGGGAACCGCAGGCCCTGAGATCTCCTCCCCTCCTCCTTACCCACCTCCTGGGAGATGCTGCAGGGTGGCGGCCTCAGAAAGCCCACCTGGCCTCGGCGGAGCAGGGGCAGAGGGATGCCAGCCCCGGCTCCTGGCGTGCAGCAGCTGTACCAATCTCCCCAAGCATCCACAAGCAGGTGAGACTGTTGCTCCTAAACAAAGTCCTGCTACCGGGTGTCCTCCAGCGAGAAAACACCATGAAAACCTACCTACAAACAGGGTGGCAGAGTGGAACCATGCTGCAAAGTTACATCTTAACCCGATTATTTTTTTTTTAAGTGTTTTTTTTTTTTTTCTTTTTTAAATAAACTGCTTTAAATACCTACTTCAGAGAGCCCGGACAGAGTGGTGTAGCTTTCCTCTCACTATCTAAATAAGGCCCCTAACAATGTTATCACTTTTCAAAACACATCTGTCCCGCAGCTCCTAGCCCAGACAATTGGCAGGTAACCAGTTAATAAATGTCTTCGCCAGACTGTTGAATAGGCTGGCCCTGGCTCAACAGTGATGTCAGGGCCATTCAATGCGCTATAATTGGAAAAACCTGGGGAAAGCAATCCCATGTTTTTTAATAAATAAAGAGCGTATTAGCAGCCTCCTGCTTTTATTCACCACGGTGTCTACCTTGTTCGGTAGCAAAGTGGGAATTCTTTTTCTGCTGCCGCTCGCTCGGTGATTTCTACTTGGAACTTGATGCCAGTTTCCAGATGTGTCTCAGGCCAGGAAGTCAGCAATCAGCCTGGATAAAGCCTCTGGGATTAGCTGCAGATCATCTTCTGACACACACATCCTTCCTGCACCCTCTCTTATGAAAATGGGGCACACCCCTCATGCCCAAAAATACAATAAAACAGCCCAGAGCCAAGCAAAAGCCCCTGATTAGGACACTTTGATCACTTTCACATTAAATATGTGAGAATATATTTAATTAATTCAATCCATCAAAGACCCTGAGGCACCATTTGAGAGATCTTTACAACACCTGAGTGTTTATATACATAAATCACTTCAACAATTGCAGCTTCGCCTGGAGCAGCCCCAGGCGAAGCTCCTCACCAGTGGTACCCACGGGAGAGCATCAGCTCCCCTGGCTCGGCCACAGGACGCCTGAGAGGGATGAGTGGTCCAAAGGACTCATCCTCAAGGGAAGAAGTGAGAATAATAACTGGGTTTTCTGGGCTCTGTGTGAGCAGCTTCGGGAAGCTAAAACCCAAGCGGGTGAGATGAAGGATGTGGTTTGCATGGAAAATAATCCCAAGCAGAAGCACCCTGACAGTAACGCGCCTTTTCAAGCCTCCCCGTGTCCCTGGGAAATGAACTACCCGGGTTTCCCAGCTAGGAGGAGAGGGACTCAGCCCCAACGCAGCCTCCACGCTCGCGGTACCAGATGTTGCAGGACCTGGAGGGGGTGGGGGGCAACACAAGGGGACCCAATTATTGAATTCCCAACAAAATAATTGATTTTCTTTTTCCCCAGGCATTTAAGAGGCTGTTGTCAGGCTTGTGTTGCCATTCCTTTCATCTCCCCAACAAAGTGCAAACAAATTAACACCAGCTCTCCCCCCAGTAACTGCCCCCCCCCGGCCCAGCAGTGCGCTCCCGCAGCCGCTTTGCTTCAACGGGGCACCTGAGAGCCACTGCCAAAACAGGAAAGCAGGCGCCAAATCGAAAGGGAGTATTTGGGAGTCACCCTACACAAAAATTAGCAGAGATATGCTAGGAAAATAAAAGTGTGGGCATTAACGGCGGGCTTATCTTCTTTTTCCATGACTCTAACGTTTGGGAGGCCAAAAAGAACACATACTGTTCTGAGGAGCCGGTCACGGAAAGGAGCATCCTCTCCTTTACATTCACCGCTCCCCTCCTCAGGCTGATTTTGAGGTGTGGACCTCCAGAATTAAAATGCAAACGTACGCAAGCCAAGAAAACCCCACACTGCTACCGCGCCGCTGGGCAGCAAGCGCTGGTTCTTGGTTATGGGTTGAGATGACGAGCGCTGCCTGATTTCAATTCACCTGCGTTGGGTTTGGTTAAAACAGTAAACTGTGCCCAGGGAGAAAGAGAATATGATGTTTTCCATCCCAAGGAAGGAGCACGGAGGTCTCCGTTTCTGGAGGTGGGACTGAATTTTAAGGTGAGTGGTCAGAGACAGCTCAACAGGGCGGGTTTTCAGGCAGCGTGGGGTGCCCCTCTCCTCACTGCCCACCCCTGGCCAAGATCCCAGCCCGGGACCGTGACCCGTCCCCAGGGAAAACGCCAGCTGGAGCCAAGGGGAGGACTTAGGATTAACTCCAAAAAATCAGCCAGTCCCCCCCCACGCCCTGCAGGCAGCCTGCGGAGAGGACCAAAAGCCCTCGGGGCCAGGCAGAGGGACACCGCAGGCTGGCAGGGAGCAGGCAGGCAGCCCTGCCTGCAGTCTCAGCTGTGTTGGCAGCATCTGGACAAGCGACCCAGAGCACTCCCTGTCTCTGCTGGAGCCCCAACTCCGGGCTGCAGGAGCCCAGCCGGCTCTCAGAGCGGGACCGAGCCACGGCAATCAAGAGAAAAGGAGCAAAAGCAGCGGGAAGCCCCGCTGAGAAGCCCCCTTTTGTGTAAACACGCTCCGTCCTCAAACTAAAAATAAAGGCAAACCACAGGAAGGGAGTGAGTGCTTGGACAATATCCGATTTGGTGTGTGCCTGGGTGTGAGCTGAGGGAATGGGGAGAAGAGCCGGGGACTCCACCCAGCGCAACCACACAAAGGCAGCCGTTTAAGACCTTCAAGATGGACAGGCATTTCTGGAGATTATTTAAATCCAAATAACTGCTGCTTGGCAGATGCTCAGCCCTTTGGTATGTGCGCAGCACTTGGAAATGTGAAGCGAGGGAAAAGGCTGCCATGGTAGGAGCAGGAAAGGCTGGATGATCACACGAGGCCCATTTTACAGGTTCGGAGACCGAGACCTGAGGCTGTGAACTGAAACCCCATAAATCTGTCATAAAACAGAGAAGCAACCCAGGCAAGATATCAAGTGAAATCTTCCCAGCTCACGGGTCTGTCCTCAAAAATCACTTCTGCACTTCGCATCCCAGTCACTGAACCAAACCCAAAGTGACCGCACGCTCGTGAAGGCTGTGGGGAGCTGATCACCCAGGCTCGGGGGCAGGAAAGGATGCAGCTAAAACACACCGGGCAAGAATGGAAGAACTTCTGGATGGTGTAATATTTTGCCCAAGGCCGAGGATAATTGATTTCTCAGTCGACTGCCCATCTCAAAGCGGTCTCAAATGCTTCCCCACGTGCCACACAGCACCCCACCACTGCCATCAGCTGACTTTCAGGGATGGAGCTTCACTAACATCTATACGTCCCACCTGCACGCACCTGCGCTGCCCTGCAGGAGGGATGCTTTGCCGCCGGGTGCAATCCCACCCAAGAGACAAGCCTCCATCCATGCCGTGCAGAAAGCATGCAAGGCAGAGCAAGGAGGCTTCTTGAAGCCCGGCGCTCACCGTTGGTGCTGACACACCACTCAGAGGCCTTCTGGGGAAATGCAGGACTTGGGAGGAACCAACCAGTCAGCCTGGGCTGGAAACAGTTTTCTCAGACATAAGCAGTCTGTAAAAGCAGAGAAACCCACAGGTGTCCCCAGCCAGCCATATGGCTGCAGGTCCCACCGTACGGGCAGTGCTGCCCTGACGTTCAGGGCTTGGATCTGGCCACCATCAGCTCGATCCATGCCCTGGAAACCCTCTTCTCTTTAGCCAGCCTCAGCTAAACTGCAGCATCTGCAATGCTCAACCGCCTTGTTTCCCTTCCTTTCTCTGTTTTCTGTCAGAAGAAAATGAGATAGCGCTTGGCAGTGGAGGAAATCAAAGACGACTACATTGACCTCGACTTGGGCATGTTTTCTGCTGATGTTTGTATTCCTCCTGGTCCCATGTTCACTTTCCTACCATCAGCCCTCACCCCAAGCATTCATTTTCTCTCTACTATTAGAAAGGTCTCTGGGTCCCATTAAAGGTCTCCTCCGAGCACAACCGAAATGCAAACACCCCCTCCCCATTTCCTTTAGAAAACAACTTCCTATGAAACGCAGCTGTTTGGAGCAGGTCAGTTCCTTTCTCTGCAAAACACGCCACACCAAGCACAACCGTCCTCGTGTCATTCTCATTTGTGAGTCTTTTCTGAGACATTTGCCAGCATTCATGTGGGGCATTTCCTACACCCTAAATAGAAAATGCAAAAGCTTTTCCACAAGGCTCTCTCCAACCCCACCACCCTTGTACACCGTACCGGCAGCACAAAATACCGCAGCAGTGTGGAAACACAGCTGTGCCATCAGCACTATGAACACCTACATGACTTACCTCCTGCCACTCGACTTGGCAGCTGAATCCTAGCTCAATCAAAACTGAAGAACTTTCCTTTAAAATGCCTTTAGCAGGTCCCTTGCAACCCCTAAGGTGCTGCTGGACGCAGGGGAAGCCAAGAAAAAGGTGACACCTTCTGTTTACTCAGCTAATTACAATTTGTTATTGCTGGGGCGGCCGCTGCAGCACTCACGGACCCCTTCCACCGCAACTCCCCACATCTTGAGATGTGTCTCCCTGTAAGCACCTCTCAGGATGAGGACAGAGGGAAGGGAAGGGGGCTCGGGGTGCAAGGGGGGCTGCAGGTGGGAGCCACAACCCTCCACCTTGCCCAAGCTGGAGCCGCTGCTGCAGGCTGAAGTCAAGGCTGGGGAAGGGTAATGGGGAAGACTTGCACCCAAGGCTCCTTGAAACCCCAGCAGACACCTGCCCCAGCCCACCCAGCCCCCCTCCTCAGCTCCCCAACACAGTCCTGGGCAGCAAATCCAGCAGTGTGCAGCCCAGGGCCAGTGCCGGTGACATTTCTCACTACAGACAGGGTTTAAGTGACCTCTGGGGTCTCTGGAGAGAAGATCTCCTTAATGTCAAGTCACAATCCTCCATTTTCATGGGCACAATGCTTAACGGAGTTAGACAGCAGAAGGCTACAAACAGCGACCACAAATGCAGCCGCCCTCTTGTTACAAAACCTCCGAGCGCAATACAAGTATAACAAGCGCATACTTTGAGAGCTTGATTCCAGAGGTTAAACCCCCAAATTAGCGAGGCATCTTCAGTCATGCTCTGGAAATACTTACTCCTTGCAAAATTTCAGGTTGCCTCTAAAAGGCAAAGGCAAAAGACGGGACACATCTGGAAGCGCAGAACTCTACTTCTGCCCAGATGTGTAACTTCACAAAGACACCTAAGGAGAAAACCCTGAGGGATTAACGCCTCCTGACCCCACCGTGATGAACCCCCAGTTTTACCTGGATCAAGGTGTGTAAAGGACCCGATGACGAAGTCCAGCGTCGAGACGGCCAGTAGGAAGAGCAGCAGGAGCTGGAGTCTGATGATCCACTTCACCCCGGCCAGGTTGATCCCCAGCAGGCCCAGCAGGACAGCCAGGGAGATCCCACGCACCGCCCAGATGTTGCTGAGGCTCAGGACATCTGCGATGGACTCCGCAAAGCCAGTGATGTACATGGCACCTGCAACACACTGAAGGACAGAGCTCTGTGAGTGTCCCACGGGAAAACAAGGGATACCCAACCGCAGCCCCCATGCCGGGCTGGGGGGGACTCTGTTCAGACACACAGACATTTGCTGTCACCATACAATCTTTAATGTCACTTTGGCCTCCAGGGACTGAGCCTTATTGCTGTAGGACAGCACACTGCCAGGGCAGCATACCTACTGCCCGGGTAAGCAGAGAAGGTTGGGCACAAGGGCCAGCAGCCCAGCAACTTTCCACTGGATTTAAAATTTACCGTCCATTACTGCTCCAGGAGAAACCACACTGGCTTCCCTGCGTGAGAAAAGGATGAGTCAACCTCTAAATTTCTTCCCTTCTTCTGTTTCTCTGAAGGAAAGGGTCCCAGTTCAACACCTGCCTGAAGAACAGCAGTTTGCTTCCCCCTTCATTGCCTCCCAGGGGTTATTTTTAACTCAGTGTTTAGTTTGGACGTAAAGTCTGATATTTCACCGGCTCCCCATCTCGTCGCTGGAATGGAGCCCGCACTTTTGAGGCGAGCGCATTGTGCAAGCCATGCCCCCTGAGCTCCCGGGAAAGCTGCTTGTTCATCTTGCCACTGGGCAGGACAGGCGCTCTGCCCTGGGTGGCTGAGAGTCTGCAGGATGGGACATCTGCAGCACAGGTTCAGGCCTCAAGCCCCACTGCAGGGCAGGAAGAATCACAGAATCACAGAATGGTCAGGGTTGGAAAGGACCTCTGGAGATCATCTAGACCAACCCCCCTGACAGAGCAGGGTCACCTACAGCAGGTTGCACAGGACGGCGTCCAGGCGGGTT
>NW_009648925.1:2114112-2126155 GCF_000708025.1 Charadrius vociferus | reverse complement strand
ACCTCTCTGGGCAGCCTGTGCCAGTGCTCTGCCACCCTCAAAGTAAAGAAGTTCCTCCTCATGTTTAGATGGAACTTCCTATGTTCAAGTTTGTGCCCATTACCTCTTGTCCTGTCACTGGGCACCACTGAAAACAGACTGTTCCCATCCCCCTGGCACCCTCCGTTTAACTATTTCTAAGTATTGATAAGATCCCCCCTCAGTCTTCTTTTCTCTGGACTAAAAAGACCCAACTGCCTCAGCCTTTCCTCATAAGAAAGATGCTCCAATCCCCTAATCATCTCTGTAGCCCTACTTTGAAGCTTAAAAACCAGGACATTTCCCTCCAGAGGTTCCCACTTGCCAACATTTCAGCAACAACCCTTTCCAGCGCATGGCATCCCCGGCAAACCAGGTCGGGGCACACAGAGGCACACTGGCACAGGTGGTGTGACCTTGGGTCCTGCAACCCCACTATCCCCGTCCACGGACAAGGGATGTGCAGAACAGCTCCCACATGACTGGAAGGGAGAAAACCCCACCCAAGCCAGCAAGAGTCAGAGCAGACCCCTCCTTCACCGTAGATCCCGCTTGGACCAACCCAGCAGCGCTCCACTGAGGGTGATCAGGACAACCTGACCCACACCAGGAGCTGCAGGTTCACATGTGGTTTTCAGCAAGCAAGGTGTGTGGGATTCACCTGTTCAGACTCAAAGACCTACAATTTGGAGATCCCGGTGAAAGATTCCCTTCCACCATAGGCAGACACTTAGCAGAAATCAGGTGAACTACATTCTGAAAGTCTCTCTCTCCTTGCTGGTAGCCCCACTGTGAATGTCTCCACCATAGATGCCTCGGACTCTGCAAGGTAGTCCCCAAATAAGTGGATGTATTCTTGTTTACTTGTGCTTAGCATGGCCTACACCACCACTGAGCAGATCACGCACGTCCTACATGGGTGCTGCCTCCTGAAAACAGGTCACTCCTGAGCTAGCAGAGGACAATGCCTCACGCCAGCACAGCTCCGCTTGGGGCACCCACAAAAACTGCACTTGAGACCTGAAGCCAAAAAAAAGCCCCAAACAGAACCTAACGCCAATAAACACATTAAAACCAGGTGCAGCTCTTGCCCCTCACATGAGGAAAAGCCCTGTAGCCAGAAAGCAGTATCACCCCAATTCCCTGTACCTGACCAACACCAACTTTTGAAGAAGTTAGGTTTTCTCAACTAAATCAGTTTTCTTTCCTTTCATGCCAAGGACGGCAACATGCAAGGACACTCTGAAGGGAGCAGAGCAGAGCAAGACTCCTTGAAGCCTTTCCTCTCACGAACCACGAGCATCACCAGCAGAAAGGAGGAACTGGATGCCCACAAACACCCCGCTGCTCCGCAGACAGCGATGGCCAGGGCCCCAGCGGCACTGTGACATGGGCTGGTTTCTCACGCACTACCTGTCTTCAAATCAGAACCGAGTTCCAGGCTGAAATTTGTAGAAGTCAGTCCCTTACGAGCCTTTGTAAACCACACACTTTGCTGGGCGAGGAACATAATTGATTTTCAACACCCAGACAAGTACTGCCACGATCTTTGTTTTTGGGATTTTAGGGCTGGACCCTGGAAAACCTCTGCTTGCACAGACAGGTCTTATTGCAAACCACTCCAGGAAAGGAGACTGCAGAGAAAAGCACTGAACCCCAGCCTCATGGTTAGAACTGCAGTGACCAAACACACACTGGTCTCTGTAGGACCTAGTAGACACGTGCTGCATCATTTAGGGCAATCTGTTTAAGCCTCTCCTCTGGAGCATCCCAGGAGGACAGCAAAACCCAACCGGGTCTCAGCTCACTTTGGCTGATGCAGCAGGAGCCCATTTCTGCAGCAGCCCCAGGGCACTGACCCAACTCTTGTCTCCCAAGGCACCACCGGCACGTGGCCAGTCATTCCCCACTTGCCCCAGTCAGACCAGGGAACGAGGAATACCCCCATTTCTGGCCAGACTCGCCTCGTGACGGAGGTTACATGAGCATCTTGTAGCAGGGGAGCAGCCTGCAGCTGGTGCAAAGTACGTTGGGCAGAAAACACGGCCAAAGAGAAGGGAAAGGCATCGGCTTTCGGGAGCGGGCAAAGCACTCCGAAGCGAGCTGCCAGCTCCCACCCCTCAGCCCCCCATGCACCCGGGATGAGGAGGCAGGGGCCGGAGCGGCCGCAGCTCAGCTTTTACAACCCTCAGGACAGGCTGCAACCTGATTGCTTTCCCAGCCGGGGTCCGCTCGGAGAGCCAGAGTGGAAAATATGACAGGAAGGATTCTCATGTGTGGCCCATTTCCATATCTTGGCTTGTAACTGCGTTCAGTTTGTATTTTATGGACACTTGCTTTTAATCTGGAGTGAAAGGAGAAGAGGGGATTATTTTTGGTTTGGGGGTTTTTAAGGGTTTTCGGAGGTTGCTGCAAGCCAGTCAGTTAAAAACAAACTTCAATAAAAATGCTTCTCTGCTCACCACATTTTATACTGTTCATAACATCTTTATGGGGGGAGGGGGTTAAGTTACTGCAGGTTTAAGGGATTACTTTCCAGTTTTTATGTTTACGACTTGTGTATTTCAGTGCTTCACCACCACGACCAGCTCCTTGGGGCCTTTCAGAAAACCCAGAGCTGTGACTTTGGGATCTCAAGAAGTCAATTAGCTGTGGCCCCTACCGCTGCACAGCTCTCCTCCTACACCAGCTCCACTTCTGCTGGCTCCCGCGGAGAAGCAGCCAAGACTTGCCCAGTCCCTAAGGGCACAGAGAGCACGCCGAGGCCAACCTGCCAGCCCACAGCCGCTTGCTGTGCTGTAGGTGGCCACCCTGGCTTCTCCAGCTTTCATTTCAGTCAAGTCTCTCACCAGCAAGGGCATGTCCTGGCAACTGGGGTAATTTGGGATGGAAGGGCATGGCCTGCACGCTTCGCTTGTTCAGACACCCAGTTCCTCCACCCTTGTGACCCATGCCAGGCAGTGTATGGCCATGCACAGGCTTGCTCTTGGGGAGCAGAGTGGGGCTGAACTCTCCCCATGCTGTCCAGCATACTGGAGCATTACTCAGATTTTACTTGGAGCATTAATTCCTGCAGCAGGAAAGCACAAGATTAATATCTGCATTGCAAAGTTTCTAAATTTTCTTTAAATAACTTTTTTTTTTTTTTTTTTAATTACCTGGCCAAAAATATAAAGGAGTCCAATGGTCCCCCCTACTTGACCTCCAAGGACAGTAGAAATCATGGAGTAGACTCCTCCACTTCCGATGCTGCACTTCTCACACACCCCAATTCCAGATAAGACTGTCACCAGGGCAACCAGGATGACAAAGGACACCAGAAACATGCCCATTACAATGCCAGTGTTTCCCTGGAATGAAAAAAAAAAAAAAAAGTCAAATAAAGATCAAGTCACACCAACTCTGTTGAGTCAGAAAAAGGACCTATCGGCTTCTGGTAACCAGTGATCAATAATTCTGGAGTCATTAGATTAAAAGAAAAAAAAACACACACACACACCTGCTTACCTAATTAACATAACTGATTTCCAAATTTACCATTCCTGTTAGCACCCCTTTGAAGACCTGCCTCATCCTGAGCCTGGACAGACCTTTGCATGAGCAGGTTCTGCTCCATCACTGGGTTCCTGCATGAATCGCTGATTTTGTCCTCTGGTTTAAAAAGAATGATGTCAAACAATGATTCATCCACCACGGGCAGTGGATCACTGCCTATTTGAATGTTTTAGAATGACATGCTTAAAAAAAAAAAAAAGCCAAATAAAAAAACCCACTTTCACAACAAAAAAAGTAGTTTCAAAATTGAACCTCTGGGATTTGCAACAGCTGATTTATTAACAGCACCAGGCTCGCATTTTAATTTTTCAGAACGTTTACCTTTAAAAGCTCTGATCTTCCCAGACAATGAGATACCAAAGAACAAAACCCCAAAGGCAACGCGGCGTGGAAGATAAACAACACTCTTACAAACCGGTGGGCGCTGGACCTTATCCGCAGGACGCACGCCGAGCGGCAGGCGGCTCTCGCCCTCCCTGTGCTCGGGGCAGTTCTGTGCAGAGGATTCAGCCCCACTGAAAAAAAAAACCCACCTTATTCCCGCTCGGGGCAGAGGGAGGGCCCTGGGAGGAGCTGCTGCCCCAGCCATGGTCCCGCTGGGGGTGAGGAGCAAAAGCTTCCGAACAAACCCACCCGCAGGACCCCGCTGGCAGCTTTAACGCCCAGCATCCCCCCTAGTTTTGAGGGTTCCATCTGCCATTTAGGTCAGATTTTCAGAAAGCGAAGGCGCTCAGTACCTCCAAAAGCATTCAGGCAGCACTTCTGAGCTCCAGACCTTCCAACCCTCTCGCACACGGCTGTAATTTGTTTTCCAGGGTCAAAAGTTTCCCCCCTCCCCATGCTCCAGCCCACCTTCCCCTGCTGACAAATCGCTCAGCCTGGTGCGCAGTGATTCCAACTGCACGATCAGAAATCTCCTCCAGTGCCCAGCGCTTCGTTAACGTCTGGCTTCCCTTCCCCTCCTCATATTACGGGCCGCGTCCGCATCCCTCCTTTCCAACCTTGTTCCCGCGATGCTCATTTCAGAGGTCACGCGAGCCTCAATGGGCTTTGTTTATGACCAGCACTAAAAGGCTGCTTCTCAGCTTTGGGGTTGGTTGAAATCCCAGATATTTTTTTTTTCTTTTCTCTCTCTCTTTTTTTTTTTTTGTGAAACAACAGAAACATATTCAGGATGTTGCTATCATCATAAAACCCTATTTTGGTTCAGCATCCCGCTGCCTTTGACAGGGGCTTTATCTGGTCAGTAGGGAACGGAGCCAAGGTTTGCTCTAAACGCAGCTGCTGGCTGGGTCAGCACCACAGCCCATACTCCTTTTTTAAAAGGACAATTGTTTTTTCTTCAACAGCTTACCCTCAGGTTAAAAGGGTTAATAAATACGACACGCTTCAGTTAAAAAAAAAAAGGCACACCCACACAAACATACACGTAAGCCTTGGGCTTTTCCAGAATCTGCTGGTGGCACCAGGCTACGGCAGCAGCTCGTTAATGGGCAACCCACTGGTTCCCACAGAAGAAAGGGTTAACGTGAAGATGAGGGAGGAAGGCTGGGCTCACAACAACAACAGCAAGCAGAGAAAGTGGGAAGAAAAAGCCTCCATTAGACATCGATGCCTATCTATGCATTCCTGGGTTAGTGCAGCTCTACAATAGCTGTAGAGAATCTACAAGATTAGCAAGATGGCAAGATTAGGCTCCCCTGGAATTGCAAAGCTCTAACAGCCCCGGCTCTGGAAATTTATAGTGAAAGCCTGACTCCATGAACAGCTCAACAGATGACTGTCCTCTGCCAGGGGAGCTCTCTGCCAACCCCGACTTCTCCTCCCTTCCCTTTTATGCTAGCTTCCAGCTGTTTCAGTTTTTCTTCTGTTTACTGGCTTTATTTTTATTTGTGTTCGCTCCAGCAGTAAGTTGCTTTCAAAGGAGATATGGAGGAAATAAGATCAGGAGGAAAAGGGAGCCAGGAGAATCATCCCGATTTCTCCACCATGACGGCTGCAGCTCCCCTCACAGCCTCCAGCAAAGCCGTTTTCCATACAGAGTGGAAGTGTCTTCCTGTGCCTTTTGGAAGATGTCCACCATGCCTGTGACACAAACTCGTGCCTGTGACATGAACTCTCCCCAAAGCTCAAATTCCACACGTCCCTGGAGGAGTTTTTCTTCTTCTAAGGGGAAATTTTAAGGAACAATACAACATTTTGCAGCAGGAGGGAAGCAGAGACACTATTCCAGGCTCTGACCCTGAGTTAGATACTACTCTGGATCCACAAGTGGAAGTCCCTTTGATAGTGATGACAATTTCACCTGACCAAGGATCACCACTCAAGACATCGGGGACTCCAATACTGACATGTTTGGAAGAGACCTGCTTCAGTGGGGTTGGGAAGATGGCCGAGTAGCTCCATCTGCGGCAATATGCTTTACCTGGAAAATGGTTATTTCACCTCTACAATACAACACTAGGGTGTGCCTGGTCATTGTCAAGGTTGGTTGTGGTGTTTTCCTTTTGCTTTCCTAAAGCTAAAATAGGAAACCACTTATAAAGACCACTTCAGCTTTCCATTTTAGTGAAACTTCCTGAAATGCTACAAAATACCAGCTCACTGCCTACAACGAGCAGTGCAGAATCCAAAACACCTGCGAGACACGAGGTCAGGAGGTGAGGAGGAAAATGCCTCTTCACATGTTCAACCAAGTCAGTGCTCACTCACCACGAGCCATCCTGTCCTCAGGAAAAGAACCACTCCGAAAATGTTGATCATGCAGGAGGTGAAGACGCCATCCCACGTTCCAAAAAGCACCGGCTCCCACACAAACAGCTGGATCTTCCACCAGGGCTTGCTCTGCGTTTGAGATACCTAGAGGAAAGCAAAGCCTTTGGTTTTACCTCTTGTACTTTACAGGCAGGCTGCAGAAGTGGTGCAAAAGCCAGCCACCAACGGTGGGATGGCCACCAACAGCTGCTGAGACACCACTTTGCCGCAAGTTATCTCTAAGATGAAAGGGCAGCAGAGCTGTTGGGATCCCTGAGCCCTTAAAGAGAGGGTTCCTTGTAATACCCTATTTATATTCTTGTAGGATAAGCAGCAACAGAATCCTACGTAGTCACAGTGAATTAACCCCGTTGATGAACCAAAAACACCATTCAAGGGGTTCTTTCCAGAGCCTGCAGCTATACATTTTATGTCCTTCTGGCCCTGCCAAGCAACTCACTAAGACAAGCAGGGTCCTCAGTGCACTGGACAAGTCTCTTAGATGAGACGACAAACCAGGCTGGACTAACTGGGACTGACAGAGTAGGTTAAGATGGCCTACCCATCACATACAGCCACCTCCAACAGATCTGGGGACCCGGACACTACATTTCTAGAGGAGACACAGGACTCTGGTACTTGGGGCACCAGTGAATTTCAGAGCTGCTGGAACCAAGAGCTGAAACTCCAGAGAAAGTGCAGTCTTTCTATTGCAACTGTTTTCTCCTGCCTTCTGGAAACCAAGTCCCATCTTTCCCTTTCTAAATAATACTCCTCAGGTTTACACAGCAAAAAAGAAAGGCGGTTTTGCTCCTCCAGTCCTGTTTACCTGCCACAGGGGTGACCAGCAGGACGTACAGAGACCGCCAAAGATGGAAACTTGGGCTACGAAGGGAAATGTCTCTCCAACATACCTGCTGTGCTTCCTCATGGAACAGCTCTTGGACATATCCCTCACTTCTGGCACCATTCAGGCTGAACATGGTATCCTTCGCCTTGCCTCCACCTTCCCAACGCGCGGCTCTAACACTACAACAGGCGAGGCTGATCTCAGCAGAAGGTCAGCTATTCTCCTCCGTCAAACTCCTGCGGTGCTGGATCCTCCGTTGTAGAAGATTCATGATTTTATTGCACTTACTGTGAAAGCAGGAAAGACAGAGGACACTGCTGTTGCTTTCTTAGTCAGCACAAGGCTATTACCTAGACGGAACTGAGAGCAGCTCATAGCAGATGCTGAACCCCAGAGTGACACCAGAGCAAGTAGAGGGCAATACTCCTCCCGCACCCTCCCCAGGCCTGCCCACGGCACAGGCTCTATCATCAGCCTGTGGTGGGTTGACCCCAGCTGGACATCAGTTGCCCACCAAAGCCACTCTCTCATTCCCCTCCACAGCAGGATGGGGGAGAAAAAAATATAATGAAAGGCTCATGGGTCGAGATAAGGATAGGGAGACCACTCAGCAATTACCATCATGGGTAAAACAGACTCCAGTTAGGGAAAATTCATCTAATTTATTTCCAATCCAATCAGAGTAGGGTAATGAGAAAAAAACCCTAAATCTTAAAAACACCTTCATTTCTTAAAAACACCCCTCGCTTCTTCCCAGGCTCAACCGCACGCCCGAATTCTCTGCCTCCTGCCCCAGTGGCACAGGGGGACAGGGAACGGGGGTTGTGGTAAGTTCATCACACATTGTGTCTTCTGCTCCTTCCTCCTCAGGGGGAGGACTCCTCACACTCTTCCCCTTCTCCAGTGTGGGGTCCCACCCACAGGAGACAGTTCTCCATGAACTTCTCCAACGTGAGTCCTTCCCATGGGATGCAGTCCTTCAGGAACAGACTACTTCAGCGTGGGTTCCCCACAGGGTCACAAGTCCTGCCAGCAAACCTGCTTCAGCATGGGCTTCCCATAGGGTCCCAACCTCCCTCGGTCATCCACCTGTTCTGGCGTGGAGTCCTCCACGGGATGCAGGTGGATATCTGCTCCACCATTGACCTCCATGGGCTGTAGGAGGACAGCCTGCCTCACCATGGTCTTCACCATGAGCTGCAGGGCAATCTCTGCTCCAGTGCCTGGAGCACCTCCTCCCCCTCAATCACTGACCTTTGGTGTCTGCAGAGTTGTTGCTCTCACATATTCTCACTCCTCTCTTCTGGCCGCTGTTGCACAGGGTTATTCTCCCCTTCTTAAATATGTTATTCCAGAGGTGCTACCACCATCGCTGATGGGCTCAGCCTTGGCCAGTGATGGGTCAGTCTTGGAGCCAGCTGGCATTGGCTCTATCAGACATGGGGGAAGCTTCTAGCAGCTTCTCACAGAAGCCACCCCTGTAGCCCCCTGCTACCAAAACCTTGCCACGCAGAGCCAATACACAGCCCTACATTTAATGGGCCCTTCATGGCCTTTTCTGAATCTATCCACACCGCTGGTGTCCCCAGCATCCTGGAGCACTAGCTCCACAGCCTCACTGTGTGCTGCCTGGGCAAAGTATTTCTTTTCTACTGGTCTTAAATTTGGCACTTGGTAATTTAATTCCATGCCCCTGTGCTCTGGTGTCGGACCAGACCATACGGACCGTTCACTTCCCAGCACCATTCATCACTTCACAGCCTTGATTGTACCCCCTTCAGCTATACCTCTTGCAGACTGGAGTTACCTGCCAACATAAGCTCTCCCCTGACAAGCAACCTCGTTACCCCGCTCTGTCCCTCTTCCAGTAGGACGCAGAGATGGTCTCCACCACCACAGACCCACACTCTGCATTCCTGATGCTGTCAGCCACATCCCCTGCACCAATGACCAGGAGCCTTTCTTCATGGTCATACCCACCCTTGGAGGTACAGTCATCTTGTCTGCAGTGGCGCGACTTCGGATTTGTACCTGCCACGTGCCGACTCTGGCAGTGGGTCAGGCTTAATTCAACACCATGTATGTACCAAGAAAGCAGCATCAGGCTTTATTTCAAGGATAACTTAACCATCTTTACAGAAGGGGAATGCTCGCACAAGCATTCCCCTGCCTCAAAATTGCTGGGTTCTCTCCTCATCAGGGTGGGTTTTAAATGAAGTTCATCCTCTTATTGTGGAGAACTGCTTTTATACACCTCCCTCCAGCAAGTCTTAATTTTCCCCAAATGGTTTTGTGATGGCCACCAATCAGTAGCCCGCAGACTCCCACACCAATCGCCGACAGAGCCTTTCTGACCATTCCTCAGCACAGTCACACCATGCCGAGGTAAGACAAAGGGGGCTGCAGCCAAAGGGGAGCAAGATGTGCTCCACAGCTGTGGAGAGGGCAGTTTGTCTGGATTGTTGGCTCTTCTGGAGCCAATAGTTTCCTGGCCAGTTGAGCTTACATGCTTAGAAGAACCAACCACAGTCACCCATGGCTTGTACCAGTGGCTGGACACCTTAGTTGAGACCAGAGACAAAACTTACCATGGGCGCAGTGTAGGAATCACTGACTCCTCAAGCTTGCAAGCTACAGGGAGAAGACAACCAACAGAAACATGCTTTTCTTATTTCACAGAGAGAGAGACATAGAGCAACTACGCTGTAGGCTTTGGGTCACTCGGAATTTCTCCGTCGAGGTCAGAACCCCAGCTCCCAGATCAGCACTCTCACCATCCTGCCTTTATTATTCTACTTTTAAATACACAATCATAAATAACCGACGCTGCCGCGTCTCCACCACAGCTTTTCAGCTGCAGAAGGTCTCCTGCAGCTGGGGTACAATGACCGGCACGGGAGGTTTTTCTTCGCCCCATCCACGTGGCCGCTTAAGCAGCACCAAAGCCGTAAGGGTTCATTGATCCCCTGCTGCTCCCTCCCCTCTTTTTGAAGCAAATAACCCTTCACGATATCACAAATGGCTGCTGCTACGGGGAGATTGCGGCTTCAAGCAGGGCGAAAGCAGCAGGAGCAGATGAACTCTAACGAAACAAAGCTCATGGTTTTATGCAAAAAGCCCTAGTAATGAAAAAAAAATGAAAAAAATACACATGAAACAAGATTACAATTGAATAGCCATATTCTCCGAAGATTCCTTCCTCGCCAGCGATTTCGCTCAGTAGAAGATTCACTACAGCCATCCAAACCCCCGTCTTTCCCAGCAGTTCCAGCTGGGTGTAGGAAGAGGCCACAGCCCTGCAAGCCCCCGGCTCTCCCAAACCGCTCCACCAAGGGAGCCCAGAAGGAGGTGGCCCTGACCCCTTGCAGCAGCTCAGGGCGGCCAAAGCCGCTCAATCAGTGCATCCAGCGTGTGACCACGGGTAGGTTTGACGCACCCGTACCATCAACCTGAAGCCTGCAAAATACAGAGAGAAGAGCTCCCTGCAAGAATTTCACCCCTGGAGCCCACCTTGCAGGAAACATCACCCTCCTAGATATTTAAACCCTCTTATCTCACATTTTTCTTCCTCTTTCTTAGCATAAAAACCCCTCTCCTGCCCTGTCCTCTTCCCGCTCAGCCCCGCTCCCGCTCGCCTCGGTGTAAGAGCTCTCTCCTCTGCAATCGCAGGAAATCGCCTCTCCACTATTGCTTCTCTGCAGCGCTTCCAACCGCCTAATATCTTATTACTCAATCCTGCAACTGTTTACATCCCCCCTCAACGTATGGATCCACTCAGCCCTACCAGGTAACCGAAACACGGGAGGGAGGCATCAAGCACAGAAGCGAGAGCTGAACAAACACGCCAGGAGGGCCTCTGCCCGCGCAGCCGCGTCCCCATCCATGCGAGGTTGTGCCTATTTTAGCAATTTAGGGTCTGAAAGTGGGAAGTCCTTGGGGCAGGAGCCTTCCTCTCATCACATGCAGCACGTTACCAGCGCAGAGTGGTTTCCACAGAGATGTTTTGCGGCATTATCTATCTAGGTCACCAACCCAGCAGAAGCTTTTTCTGCTATACGTGCCGGTCTGCCAAAAAAAGCAAACAAGCACAATTTTCCTCTAATACAAGAGAGCCTCTAACTCGAAAGTTAATTGATATTACTTCTCCTAAAGTTTCTGCCAAAGACACTAACCAGCCTATAAATTAAAGAACGGTTGTTTTAATCTTTCCATCCCATTTAGCGCTCGAGAGAGAAGAGTGCTAGCGAACCTCCTCGCGGAAACATTACAGAAGTTCATCTCCTTTTCCTGCGATGCTTCTATATTTAATTACAAAACCAGATTCCTGCAGACCAAGTTTCCGCGCCCTCCACATCCTTTTGAAGCAATAATATTTTATTAATCGTCACATTAAAGCCATTTCTGAGCGAAGCGTCGCCGCTCCCAGCTACTCAACAGCTGGCTGATTTTAAAGAGGAGAGGTGAACGCCTTCCCAAGCACAACTGCGTGTGGTCCCACGGCCTCCGAAGCCTCCGTCCCTGCCAGAGGAGGCACTTCCAAGCCTCCCTCCCTCAAGGGACACAGCAGCCAACAGCACTTTAGTTTTAATAAATCCCCTCAACTCTTCTCCAGGTCAAGTTCTTCAAAACACCTAATTTAGGGGACCCTGAGGAAGGCGGGAATTAAAGGGAAATAAAGCAGCCGTCAGTGCAGGGAAGGTAACGCCACGCATGGGAGCGCTTGGTTATTCCCAGTTACTCATTTACTGCCGCACTCGGGATAATTACCCGACTCTTTTTTTGTTTTTCCCTATCTCCCCAGCGAAACCACCGCGGCGGAACGGGAGAGGCGGGAAACACGCCCGGGCTCAGCCCCGCGGCTCTAAC
>NW_009648925.1:2113495-2114000 GCF_000708025.1 Charadrius vociferus | reverse complement strand
CCCTTTTTTTACACTTTTGTCTTTTTTTTCTGCTTTTTTTCTTTCCGTTTTTTATTTCCCTTTTTTTGCTTTCCCTTTTTCTTGCCTTTTTTTCTTTTCTATTTTCTTTTCTGCTTTTTTTCTTTCCCTGTTTTTGATTTCCCTTTTTTTTTTGCTTTCCCTTTTTTTGGCTTTTTTTCCCTTTACTTTTGTCCTTTTTTTCTTGTCTGCTTTTTTCCCTGCTTTTTTGCTTTCTTTTTTTTCCCTTTTTCCCTCCCTTTTCTTTTCTTTAGGCTTTGTAGGGTTTTTTGCCTTTTTTCTGCTTTTTTGTTTTCATTTTTTTTTCCTAATTTTTTGCCAATTTTTGCTTTTCTTTTTTTTTCCCCTGCTTTATTTCCTGCTTTTCTTTTTTTTTTTCTTTCCGTCTTTGCCTTCCCCCCTCCCTTTTTATTTGCCTTTCTTTTTTCTTTTGCCCTTTTTTCTTTTTTTTTTTTTTCCCCTCCCTTCATTTTAGTTTTTAGCTTTT
>NW_009648925.1:2108268-2112446 GCF_000708025.1 Charadrius vociferus | reverse complement strand
AAAAAAAAAATAATAAAAAAAATCATAGCTGCTGGGTTTCAGCAGGGGGAACGCTGCCAACCACAGGGAAACGGGACGCCGATTCCGTGTAGGAGCGGTTGCCACCTGGTTTCAGTAGGAACTCACTTCAGCCTAACTTCCCTGATCAGGGCTGCCAAGAAACCCTCTGACCCTGCCCAGACACAGCTCTGGCTGAATTAAAGGCACGAAATTTTGGATAGTCTCAATGTAAACAGGATTAAATGTAAAGCTAAACACGCTTCCTGAGAGCTTGAATAGCATTCACTGACTTCTTTTACTTCCAAACTGCAGTAAGGGAAAAATGAGTTAGGGCCATTTTAAGTTTCAGTAAAGTATCCATACAAGACATCCGTGTAATCTGGCGAACCTGCTTTGATTTTCCAGAGTGTGCCGCAGAGGCAGGGTGTAAACAAGCCTTTACTCTTAGACAGAAGCAGCAAGGATGAGCGCCTGGCAGAAAAGAAAAAGAAGAGTTCAGAGAAGACAGACAACTTCTCAAAGGAGGACGAAGCCTAACTAAGGAAATTTCTCCCCCAGATATCCCATTCCTGGAATATTTCAGCAGCTCTCCTCGGGCTCCCTTTAAAGAGGACGCTCTTTACAACTACCAGGGAACAGGTTTGGCCGGATTCTCTCATCCTGAGGGCCACTGCAAAATCTGAAATAAGTATCTTCGATCTGTTGGAGAACTGCTGAAGAGCCACCAGTTCCCTAAGGACCGAGCCCTGTGCCTTGCCTGCGGGCACGGCCGTCCCTACACATGCTAAGCACATGCTGAAGAAGTTTTTTGGGGCAGTTGCCACTGCCACCCCCACCGCTGACCGCTCCTTTAGGAAATCCTGCCCCCCCACTGGAAATAACGACTGCAGACATCCAGCAAAGGGTATTTTCAAGGACCACGTTGACACCTTACAATCACCAAACGCTGCTGTCATAAGCACTTTCAGGAGCACTCAGCGTTTGGTCTCCATCTGCTCCTATTTAAATCATGGCCAATTTTCAATGTTTTCCTTCTTGGCAAGAGAATCCGGTCGGCAGCACTCCTTCAGCGGGGCTGCGTGCGTTCCCGGTGCGCATCCTGCTTTTCCATACTCGGCACATGAGCGAAACCGTAGACTGACACCCACCATCACTTCTCCAAGGGCAATCGACGTGCAAAGCGGTTCGCTTTCTTTAAAGAACAGGCTTTGAAAATAAAGAGGTAACCCGAATGCAAGAGAAGCGGCTCAAACTCAGATTACCCACACCAAATATGCGATGATGTGGAATGGTAGAAATTCCCCCAGCGCACGCTTGGGATGGCTGCGTGACTCACAGCTGGCTCAGCCACCAGTGTGTGATCATGCGAGCCTTCCTCCACGCCACTCCGAGGTCTACACGATGTTCCAGCAAAGCCATCGCAAACCATTTGACAAAGTTTTTTAAAGGCCTAATTAAAAAATCTCTCTCCTTACGCTGAGGACCTGAGCTCTAATAGGAGGAAAAGGGCGGGGGGGGAAATGCAACTGAAAGTTAAAATTGTTTTATCAAAGTCATAGAATCATAGAATGGTTTAGGTTGGAAAGGACCTTGAAGATCATCGAGTTCCAACCTCCCTGCCACAGACAGGGACACCTCCCACTAGACCAGGTTGCCCAGGGCCACGTCCAGCCTGGCCTCGAACACCTCCAGGGATGGGGCCTCAACAACCTCTCTGGGCAACCTGTTCCAGTGCCTTACCACCCTTAAAGTGAAAAACTTCTTCCTAATGTTTAATCTAAACCTGCCCTCTTCCAGGTTAAAGCCATTCCCCCTCGTCCTGTCACTACATGCCCTGATAAAAAGTCCTTCCCCAGCTCTCCTGTAGGCCCCCTTTAGGGACTGGAAGGCTGCAATAAGATTTCCCCAGAGCCTCCTCTTCTCCAGGCTGAACAGCCCCAACTCTCTCAGCCTCTCCTTATAGGAGAGGTGCTCCAGCCCTTGGATAACGCTCGTGGCCCTCCTCTGGACATGTTCCAACAGGTCCATGTCCTTCTTATGTTGGGGACTCCAGAGCTGGACACAGTACTCCAGGTGGGGTCTCACCAGAGCGGAGTAGAGGGGCAGGATCCCCTCCCTTGACCTGCTGGCCACAGGGCTGATGCAGCCCAGGATACAGTTGGCCTTCTGGGCTGCGATTGCACATTACTGGCTCACGTGGAGCTTCTCGTCAATCAGCACACTCAGGTCCTTCCCCTCAGGGCTGCTCTCCAGCCATTCCCCACTGAGCCTGTATTTGTGCTTGGGATTGCCCCAACCCAGATGTAGGACCTTGCACTTGGCCTTGATGAACTGCATGAGGTTGGCTTGTCCAATTTTTGGGTGCTTTTAGAGCTAGCATGGAATGCTGCAAGTTCCAGAGAGCCGCAGGAATCCTTCCCCTCAAGCTACGTAGGTTCTGGGGACTGTCAGATGGAGCACCCAAAGCCTGGCAGACCTGAATATCGGCCATCCTGAGCTGTGATTTGACAAGACTTTTGATAGTCCATATGGTGTTCACTTGGTAGAAAGTGCTCCAGGGGATGGAATCTGGAGATGGATTCAAAAGAGTGAGGGAGGTGACAAAAGGTTATGTGGGATAAAACAGGTAAAGGGATGTTGAATGATAGACATGTGTCCCCCAGAAAGAGGGAAAGTAGCAGCGCAGAGGTCGGCCAGCAAGAGAAGACATGAATTTAAAACATCCCCAGCTCTGAGCTGTTCCGTGAAATGTGGGAAGGATTCTCAGTAGAATGGATGTTAATTATCACAAACCTCATCATGGTCATCTTTCAGTTGCCAGACACACCTGTTTCTCCTAACACAGCAACGCGCAAGCCGATTTCCGTGTACACATACAGCATGAACTGTGAATAAACTGCACGATTTAGCTAATCACATTGCTTAATGACCTACAGACAAACCCTAGATCAACACTAAAATGGGCTCTTACACATCAAGAGTATGTTCCCAAGCGAAATGAAGAGCCAGCCACCTTCTATTCCAGTTCACTCATAGTTGTAAACTGCAAAATACTTTGCTTCTGAAATGCATTTTACCTGATTTTGTTCAGTGTGATAACAGCAGTCATCTGTATAGTACCTGAGCATCACCACAAACAACAATCTCATTTCAGTTCCTTAAGATGGAGTTTCAGGCAACAAGAGGGACTCTGTGAGAGCCAAAGTGTGTTTCTGCACCCGACGTGGAGACTCACGCTGTTCTGATGGCTCTTCTTCAAGTAGCTGCAACATCCCCCTCCCTCGCTATGCATTTCACTAGGGGACCGATCATCCTGTTTACATTGACTTGATGTTTTCCTTTAAGCTAACAAATACCGTCTTCAAGAAAATCCTCCTTTCTGACTCCTGTTTTGGAGGGAAAAGATCACTTTGGCACACTGGTACCCTCGCACTTGCTTATTCGTCTTTCTGAGCTGTGACTTTCTTAGGCTGTTCTGTCTCTAATTAGCTCTATAACAAAGATGATTTCAGGAACTGGCAAGACAAACGGAAGAAAACACAGGACTTGAGAGCAAACAAACAAACCATCCTTTGAGCTTCTGATGACATCCTCTACTTTGTCCTCCCGCATCACTGTGTGGTTGAGATTACCCTGCAATTACCCTGAACACATTCCCAGCACTCGCAGTCGTTGCTTTATCATCTCTCGTGACTCAGTTTATCTTG
Source organism: Charadrius vociferus (assembly GCF_000708025.1). Lineage (NCBI taxonomy): Eukaryota > Metazoa > Chordata > Aves > Charadriiformes > Charadriidae > Charadrius > Charadrius vociferus. The sequence continues at coordinate 2,108,739 of NW_009648925.1, read as the reverse complement.
TGACAAGACAGAAGCCTGCTCCTGAAGAGCTTCCAGAGTGTAAAAATTCTACATCTGGAGCAGTCGTTATTCATATTACAACACAGATTTTTTTTTATTTTTTTTTATAAGTTACACTGCTAAAACAATGGAATCCTCTTGGTTTCCCTTAGGCCAGACTAGTACTTCTGATCTAACAGCAGTTACAAAAGCTCTGTTTCTTCAGCCTCTCCAAAATGGCACTAATGATCCCATCTGACCATGAGAAAAAAAAAAAAGGTATATGCAAACACAAGCGAAAACTAACGTGTTCAGTGGCACAGCTCGCACTTCCATAGCTGGGCCAGCTTACCTCCCTCAGGCTGCGCAGCTGAGAAGCTGTCACCTCCTCTAAATGAAGGCAGCTACACGCAAGCTACGGCCGATGCCCTGACCCACCTCAAAACATACCAGCACAAAGCTTGGTTTGGGAGTAGGCGCCCATATTTCTAG
>NW_009648925.1:2063764-2108229 GCF_000708025.1 Charadrius vociferus | reverse complement strand
AACCAAAGCCAAGCCACTTTGCTACCAGCAGGCAGGAGCGCACCATCATCACGCAGCAACACGTCTCGGCTCTCCTGCGCAGGACGGGAGATGGACTCCAAGTGGAAAAAGTGCCCAGGGAGATGGACTCCAAGCGGAAAAACCAGCAGTTACTTGTACACCCAGCAAAGATCCAGAAGCAAGTACAAATAACGGAGAGAGGAACTGGCTCCCACGTTTTTTGCATGCTGTGCGCGGCTGCCAACCATGGCAAAAGTGATGTAGTTGCCTGAACTGCAACAGATACGCGCACACACACATTTTAAGATGGAACCTCACCAAATCATCGTATTTAATTTCTGGCAATGACTCATACATGTATGCATTCGACTGCCTTTGAAATTCAAAAGCGAGAGCAGGTGCCGCAGCAGGGCTGTTACACACCTGAAGAGCAGCCCCAATGTGAAAGGGGAAGGACACGGAGGAGGAGGAGGAGGAGGAGGAGGAGGAGGAAGAGGAGGCAACTTACCTGAGTGACCAGAGCAGGGCTGCTGGCTTCTGAATGGACAGCACCCGCAGGCTCCCTTCTAACCCCCTGTTCCAGTGGAAAGGTCTCTTCTTTAAATTCCGTATCTTGGCAACTAAAGCAGACAAAAAAGCAAACGATATTCTGTAGGAAACTATCTTTTGTTGATTTGGCAAGTGCAATGCAGAAGATAGATAGCCAACGAACTGGACACTCCTCCAGACTACCTCCCAAAACCAACCCACCTCCAAACCTCTCTACTTTCATAAACTGCTGCCTATTCTAGAGCTACAAAATAGTTTCTCCTGTGCAGTGCAAGCAAAATATTAATTTCGGAGAGAGATTTTTTCCAACTCTCTAAATAAACAAATAACTAATCATTTGAACAGACAACTGTTTCCTTCTCCTAGCAAAATAAAATAATTAAAAAAAAAGCAGCTAATTTAATGGATTATTTTTCTCACTCAACACAAAGTGTAGGTTCTGGCAATTGTTTTAACATCAAAATGTTGAAAAATGTCTTCTTTTCAGTATCACTTCCAGGATTAAAATTATCAAATAGTAAAGTTAATAAGCAGAAACTGTCAGCTTTGATTTCTTATTTCCACCGCATAATTAAAACAAATAAAAATCAGTATAACTAATGTGAGCCAACACAACAAAACTAAAGATGATCAGAGCGGCTGAGTACGCAGACACTGCTTACCCAGGCATACTGCAAAGTGCACCCACATTTTAAAGCTATTAAACATGAAACCGTTAAAAGTAGTTACTATACTGGCTGGATGTTAACATACCATGTTAAGTTCTTGACAGGATATTTTAAAAAACAATACCAAAACACGCACACTGGACTAACGGTGAAACAAACACGCACACCGGACTAACGGCGAAACAAAGTCACATCAAGTCACGTTGCCGTATTCACTCCACACTTCAGCAGTACCTAAAGGCACTACGGGACAGCAGCGACGGTGACCTCCCACCGCGAAGAGGGAGCGAGTCAGGGCAGCCTTCCCAAGGCCAGTTTCTGATAGTCCCTGCAGAGAGGTCTGCGCCCATTTCATCTGTCACTGCCTCGCAGCTGCGCGTGGCCGTCCCTGCCAGGGCTGCCATCCCCTGGGGAAGACGCTCGAGCAGATCTCACGGGTGCCCTTTCTCTGCTACCATGCGAATTCAGCCAAGTGGGTTAAACACCCTCAGAAGGGGCTAAGGCTAAGGCCAGACAAGAAGCTCCTCTCCCGCATCCACCGCTGCCCAGAGGGGGTTCCCCGAGGTGGCTGGTGGAGAACGCTCTGCGGGCGCCAGGACCGGGGCTGTACCCACCAGGCAGGAGCCACTGCCATCCCAGACCCACAGAGCTCTTCCCGCGGTACTCGTCTGGTCACAGCTCAAGTTTTAGCACAGAACTTCACGAGATTTATTTTTTTTTCCCCTCTCTTAAAAAGGTATTGTGTGACTTTTAACATTTTCTGATACAAAACTTGTTCTTACACTGAGTAAAATCAAGAGAGCCACGCTTTTCACAAAAATCAAGCCTTTATCAGGGGCGATGCTACCAAAAGATTTGGGGAAAACAATGCATTTAACACATGAATAAATAAAGGCGAGAAAACTAAATTATCAGTAATTAATGCTACAGGGCACATTTCTGTTTTTTCAAGTGCATAAATGCTATGATCTTCAATAGTTCTTACATATTTGCTTCAATGATAGAAAAATCTATGTTACATATTACTCTGTATACTACCCATGCTACAAAATGATGTAGCGCATATACGGCACATCATTATCCAACAGCCTAAAAACTTGAGTAGTAAAGTCCACTATTCTTGGAAGTGAGATAAAAACAAAGTCCTGATTCTCATGTGCATGAAGAGCCGCTGGCACTGAATAAACTCCCTCTACTGTAAACAAGATCACAAAAGGAAAGCTGGTCTGCTACTAGGTGTTTCTATTAAAGTGATTCCAGTGCAATCTTGTAAGAAGTCCAGGACTAAAATTAAAGTCAGCGATTCTGTTTTCTATAATCAAAGGAGGCAAGAAGGAAATCCAAAGGAAAGAACTCCCAAATAAGTTTTATATGTCTCAAATCAAATATTTAAATATTTCATTTAATTGTTGAAGGTATCCACTTCAGTTCTTGCACACCGGTTTGTATCTTTAGGTGCCTTCATCTGTCTCATTAAAAAAGATTTTGTTTGAAATTATCTAACGTGAAAAATACTGCTAAGTCTATTCATAAAACAGTATTCTATATTTTTATTTTTCAAACAGCAAGTGACCACATTTAAAATGCATCATTTGCAAATATAAATTATCAAACTATTAGTTTAATTAAAAATAAAGCAAAAACATAACTTCCCTTAGTATCACAATACATAGAAGGGTATTATAAACCCAAAAAGACTAAGTTAACCATTAAGAAAACAATAATGTCAAAAGTGATGAAACTCATTAAGTCACTTAATGAATAAATCAATCCTAAGAATACAATACCATTCACCATGATTATGTAAAAAAAAAAAAAAAAAGCAGTCTTTCATTGTATTATACAGATAAAACAATCCAATCCTTCATGCCACATTTTGTAAACCATGATATAAATTACACTCACAGTCAAATGAACAGGAAGAGTAACTCCCAAAATATTTTAAGTTGCTTTTAGGGCAGGAATAAAGGCAGAAATAGAATCATTTAAAATATATCAAGTTTAACCAAAGAAATTCATTTGGTCAAGCCTGCTATCCAAATAGTTTTGTTTCCTGCAAAACTATTTTTGTCTTTTTTGAATTATGAAATTTAAAAGTTTCTTTTACATATTAAATGTAAGTGATGTGAACTACATTAAATCCTTTTATACTTGTATCATTTTTCCCATGAGACCTAAACGTCTTTCATGTTTCTACACACACACACACACACACACGCGCGCGCGCGCGCACACACTCTTGGTATCAGGAAATTCCTCATTTCACAGGAATAAAGAAAGACTCACGTACTGATTTCTGTCATAAACATAAGGAATATACAAATTCATACTTTTCAGGTTCCTACAAAACCATCTCTCACCTATATACATACTTTCACTAATGGAATTCAGGTTATGGTCTTTTGTCTGGTAATAAAGGGACGGAATAGGTTGTAGGATAAAGAAATACTGTATAATCATTGAAATAAACCTATTATCCTAAATTTATCTATAAGGATTAATTTAATTTTTTATTATTATTTGAAATACAAAGAAGGCATATGGACTTCAGGAAAATAACACTATATCAGAAAATGCACTGTAACAGTGTTCCACTATATATATCATCAGGTTTTTCATAACACAATTTCTTCTGTACACTAGATAATTGCTCTGTCTTCGAATTCATCATATTTCCAGATCCAATTCAGCACTACATAGTATGCCTTCAAAATAAAAGGAGGTCACTTGCTTTATTGAATACCAAGTTCCCTTCCAGACAGCATTAAAAGAAAGACAAGACCAGACAGACAAAGTCCAGTACAATTCATTTCTGACAATGAAAATTTCAACCCCTTATACTGTTGCAAAATTCCTCCTACTGAAATGCTTCACTACAATAATAATTATTAATAATAATAATAATAAAAAGCATACATTACATATAAAAGATACCAGTGTACTAAAAGTGACAGAAGTGGACTAGCAAATCCTTCAAAGCACGTATTATATAAATGACTAGCATTTAAAAACATTTTTTTTCCTATAAAATGTAGGTCATATACATTTATAAATCGGGGGTAGGGGGTTCTAAAGCAGTGATGACTGTTCAAATAGTTATGCTGCTCTGTACAGTCTAATACCTATTCAATTCAAACTATAAGTTTGACGCTTGGTTTATCGGAATAAACCCATCTCACCGCTCAGAATTTGAAAAAGATGCAACTCGAATGAAGACGTGACTTGTAAGTTCACTGTTTATCTGCATATGAAATAAGAAGAGAACTACTCCCTTCTACTGCAGGCCCAAGTCTCATCAGTTCGATATGAGGACTTAAAGAGCCCAAATTTAAGTGGAGGAATTGTCAGGAATCGGCACAGCAGCAGAACAGTATCTCTCATCCTTTAGAGACACAGCTACTCAACCTTTGCAGTCTTCCTCATCTCGCAGCCGCGCAGCCAAGCCATTCCTTTCTTACTCAAAGTGTGTACGGATGCAGCCATAGATCTAAAGACTGTCCCCTCTGCGACTGAAATTGTGCTGTGTAAACAATGTTATATACTCCAGCAGGAGGACATTTGAATTTATTTATAAAAAATTATTAAGAATAGTCATTAACTCAAACAAGGCTGTTAACTCCCAAAGGTATTTTTGGAACTTATCCTTATGCTACTTGTAAAGTTAGCACTGTCACGTATTATTGCTTACAAACAGTACATCATCGTATGTCTTCTAACAGAGCGGTACTGTGATCAGTTCGTATGTATTTACAGGCTTTTTTGTTTGTTTTTTAAACAAGCTATAAAAACATTACATACTTTACAGACAATACAAATACTCAAGTCAAACAAATGGAATGCATAACAATAAGAAACGTCATAAAGGAAGACTGACATAAGTCCTTGATTGTCAAGACACATTTATATTTATATATAAACTCTAGCTGTGCAGAATCAAAGATTCAATCATAGGTACATCCTTATTTGATAAATCATATTTACAGCATGATATTGCATAAAAAAATAAAATAATGTTGTTTACACAATATTACCTTTCCATCCATTGGATTAAGGAAAGCAAGAAACAACTCTTAGAAATGTTTGCTTGCCTCAGTTTGTGTTTCCTACCAAAAGATGTCATTTTAAAAAGGAAACAAAGTTTTATATGCCGAGTAGAGCAAAAGCGACTATAAATTTATTTCCCTGACACAAAGCAAATTAAAATCGAATGAAAGTTTAAATTTTAACTTAAAGACATGTCTTTCCATTAGTAATACTTTCTTAGTAGTTGTCCTTTGCAAAGTGAGTTTTAGCTAAATGCATTACATGCCTAACATAAACATGCATTACCCTAAATTGAATGAACTTTCAAAGTTACAAGGCTTCATTTCAGTAAAACATTTAACACCAGGAAACTCTAACGTTATTCATTTGCTTCGGTACCAACCATGTAATTTGAAAGTTCACACGTGTACTGGTACCGACTGCAGAAGCGTATTTCTGCCTGTTAAAATTTCCAAACGGATTCCCAGGAGTATTAGGATTTTCCCTGCGATTTGTCATGGTATTAAAACAAGCAAGCAAAGAAGAATAAAAATCAAAGCTCTCAAAGCCAAGAAAATTTAGTTAGCAAATATACATACATAAAGTAATCCAATGCTGCAAAATTCAGAGTGGATTCATCCAAATATTCTGGTTCGTTTCAAATAGTTACTACATATGATACAAATACTATAAAAATATTCTGAACAAGCATGGAATATAATGTATCTGTCCAGGTGGAAAGTTTTCATAGGAGAACATGAATACTTTAGAATAAACTCCAAAAGTTACAGTAGAACCCCAATAATTCGCAGCAATGCCTTAGAAACCCTTTACAAATGGCAATTTTGAAAATAGTGAAGCAGGCAATAAAAGCAAGGATGTCACATCACAAAATGTACTTTGTTCATTTATTTTGACAACTGTAATTTAGTTTTCAATACTTCTTCTACCTCCCAGTATACTAATATAGATTCTGTAGTATACTTGGGTGAAGTAGTACAGTATTATAAATATGAGACCTCGCTACAGTACTTTTTAGACCATTGCAGAGAGGTGGGGAAGAGACCGTCGGGGATGTATAAACCTATCGGATGCTCTGATGAGCAGTCAGCGAATTAGCAAGATTTTACTGTACTTCTCAATTAACAATTAAAAGCTCCCACCATCCAAAAAATTGACAAGTACAATATAAAAATAATAAAACTGTTATTTCACATGAATACTTTCTCGTCCTATTTTCTTCTTGAAACACAATTTTCCTAAAGACAACACTAGGAGACACAAGATCATAAACATAGTTCCTTTATCATCCAATTTAAATTGTTTATGTTGTTATTCGTAAACCAACATACAGTGATACACATGGTTAATCCTTCTCCCCAAACCTCGTCATTTATGATTAATTCATTCTCAAATCAAATGAAGAAAAATGTAAATGCCTATTAGTATACCATTACAAGCTGATTCCTTCATTGTCTGTTATATTCATGGTAAAACATATCAAAGGATTCATGCTAAAAGGGACACTGTCAAGTAATTTAGGACCAAAATATGGCCTACTAATATGTGCGCATATACATATATACACGTATCGTGTATATATATATAGTTTGGTAATAAAATGTCATCAATTTCCTCTTTTTTAAAAACATCCTTGCTCTATCACTAGGAAATATCCCCAAAAAATTCCACCTTACACACACACACACACACACTCAGTGCTTGCATGACCTTTAAGTAAGAACGTCTGTTGTTAGCTCTGCGGAATATAAATGCTCACCCCAGCCTTACGCTGACTGACTGACCAATATCAGCACAAGAACAGAACAGAAAACCAAAGTCGTTTTTTTCCAGACGTACACGGAAAACTAACAAAAATGAACACTAAGCAGATCAAAATGAAGAGCGTGCATCTGTAGCAGATTAAAAGCAGCAAAACATGAGCAGTGGAAAATGTTATTAAATAACGTAATTGTTAGACAAGCAAGAGCTTTTTACATAGTTAAACCTCCTGTAACTACATACAGGCTTATTCCAGAATGAAAGGGCATGTATTCAGGAAATCATAGCAGTATATTTGGATAACTCTTCCAGTACAGAAAGCTTTAAGCATCAGCGGATCAACTACTCACACCACCGTTCCCATTGTACATGTGGAAGAGCCCCACGAGACAGTCCCTGTGGGCTAGACAGGGACTTCACAACCTGTCCTAAGGCACAGAGTATGGCTGGAATGGCTCAGCAGGAGGCTAGGGAATGAGCTGCGACACAAGGAGTAACAGTTCCTTATCTGATTCCCACTTTGCTCCAGGGAAGAGCAAGTTCCTTCAGTCTGTACAATAGCTTGCTCACTCGCACAGCCGAGCAGCGATTCCTAAGCCTGAAGATGGCATGGACCGAGAGCTGCTCCTCAATCACTTTCTCACAGCACAATATCAATGCAGTAACTCTTTAAAATAAAGACGAGTCAATTTCCTTCGGGAGAAGCAGGCTTTAGTCCTCTTACCTCCCTACGGGGACAGAGAAGCGCAGTAATAATCTAGCCCTTTTATTTTATTTTGGCTTTTGCTGCTTGTATCTAACAAACAGTATTATTAATGGCCATCTGCTTGCAATAACGGGACATCAGAACAAAGATGCCAACACAGTATTATTCAGGCAGCACACGCTTGCACATCATGGAAATGAAACACTGAAAAGAAAACGTGTTATAAGAGGTGGCTTCCTGGGCTATAGGGGCCATAAGTATTATGCCTGTGCAAACCAGAATGGAACGTCAAAAACCCAAACTGACCATAAAGGAAGAAAATCAGAGACATGAACCCATTTAAAAACATTCTTTCAAAAAATTTGTTTACATATATCATCAATAATCCATAAGGAATTTTCTATTCTCCCTTGATGCTCATTCTTCTTAACTCGGGGCCAAATATTCAGACAAAACTACTGGTAAGTCATAGCACGCTGAAACACCTTTCTATATGATACACAGGGTCAATGAATCAAAACAGAACCTGTTTCCTTATACACAAGTAATAAGAAAGAAGGTTATGTAAATTGTATTTCTTGTCTTTATAAGAAGCAAGCTATGGATAACAAATGCACTTTCTCCCTCAACTGTACCAAGTTAGTGCTGTAATAGTGACACTGTGAGGGACAACAGCCTGAGTGGCATCAGTTTCCTATCAATGAAAATTAAGAAAAAACATTGCTCCTGCTTTGGGAAGAGGCAGGAACTGTTGTATGTCCTGCTCAAGTCCCGTCTTAAAAGACAGGATATATTTTAGCCCCTTGAGACACAGTCTTTTCTCCTAGCTGATGGCTTCATCTGAGAGATACTAGCTAGCAATAGCACTGTAAAAAGATGTATGTAATCCTATTCAAAAAAAAAACCCAACACAAAACATATACATACATACGTACTTATATATATACATATACGCGCGTGTGTGTGTGTATGTGTGTGTGTTTTTTCCCTGCTTAATCAGCCTAAATTAGGCTTAAACTGCCTTAAACTACCAGACAGTGTCCCTTTAGGGGAAGGTGCAATAGAATGAACATACAGTTCAAAAATCTGTAACTTGTTAACTTAAACTACACAATAGTTATGCTACTCAAATCTTACCACCTTAAAAATGCACACAGAACTACTTATCGTACCATACTGCATACTTCAAGACAAAGTACTATTCAAAAAAACATATTCGTGGTACAGGGATAAACTTTGTAGTTTATTTATACTGTGAAATGCAACAAAAACTTCTGATCACTCGCCTATGCCGGAAAAAGAAATCCTGTTCACTAACATTATTCAGCGGTTTTGGTTGGTAAAATTGTAATGACGTTCACTAAGCAAACACTAAAAAGATAGGGAATTTGAATGCCCACTTCTTCAGCTTTCAGGGATACTTCCATAAATTTAATGATCTGAATTGTCAAAATTCTAGACAGAGAATTAAAACAGTTTTCACAGAAGCTAAGAATACCCAATCCAATGTGTATTGAAAAGAATAATTGGAGCTGTGCGAGATGAAAATGATGCAACCGTATCAAACCTAAAAATCTAAAAATGGTTTTATTTTTTGAGAAATCAAAAACTATCAAGTTGACTAAGTGCTCTATGTTAATCATTATGAGTATGTAGGGTAAGGTACAATTAAGCTTTTAAATCTTGGAATACACACTTTGTGTAAGCATTATGCAATTGGGAATGTCATCTACAGAGTATTTTAACTAAAACTTCAAAATCTTGATATCTGTATGAAAAATTCTTTAAAAAGTTACATCTAGATTCAGCTGTACAAAGAAATACACATTACTTCAGGAATGAAGTAAAGGCTTTAGCAGTTAGGCATTTTGCTTAAAAAAGTGTTTAAAGTATTTTAAATTAATTAGACTTTTAAATAGTAGAGTTAGTCTATCAGAATTCATTTTTTCCTCCAAACACAACTCAAGGTAATGCAAAGCAAAAATAAAGGGCACATGATCTAAAATTATTTTAGAGAGAGATGGAAGAAAGATTATTCTTCTCGAAAATGCCGTATTTTAAAGCCATATTTGCTTGACTTGGAAAGTTATTGTTTATTCTATGTGTTTAGTACATGTTGATTCTCTGCTGAAGAGCAATGACTATGCTGACAAGCGTAGAAATGACAATATGAATAGTATCAGACAATAAACTGTCCTCCCAAAGCATACAAGGAAACCAGTCAAGAAACAATCATGGGGGAAAGTCTTACCTGGGGATTTTGTTTATTTAAAATTTCATAGAAGGTAAAATCTTTTCTGGATTCAAACAAGTGAATTATAAACTGCCTTTGATAGGGGCACCAACATCAGGCAGTTCAATGACTGGTGACTAACCCAAACAAAACAAAACAAAAGAAAAAAGAAGCAGTTATTGGTCTTGCTAATTATCAGCTTACTCTTGTTTTAACATAGCGCTCTTAAAAGCTGTACAGAACTCCACCTTATACAGAGCAACCCCCTTTTGACAAATGTGTTCTAAAGTGCCAGTATTATTTACAAACATTTCTTAACCAAAAGTCTGGCCCGTTGTGGCATCAGGTGAAGAAGTCATCCCAGCTCTGCTATCATTTACATTCACCAAGGGAAATTCTGGGAAATCAGCACTTGTCCCTGGTCCCCGAAGGTTCACCTGTCCATTGGCAGTGCTAAACTGAGATGATATTCCAGCTCTTGCCCCATGGTACTGAGCTCTAAAGGGCTGCTCAAAGGAGCTAATTTGATATGCTTGATGAACAGGCTGTGCCTCTGCTTTCTTCTGAGAAGTTACTTGATCCAAGAAGTCCTGTGTTGAGGAGGAAGAAGAATGATTTGCCTCATCACCTGAAAAGGGAAAAGGGTGCTGCGAATCAGTAACCATTAGTCCAAAATGAGACTTGTCTGGAGTTGTTCTTAATGGAGAGTTCATTCCCGATCGAAAGCTATTGACGGGTATAGACGTGTAGACCTTCTCCATGGAAGGAAATGCTGGCTGAGTTGTAAGAGTCTGGCTATCAGTCACAAAATTAAGGCTCGGGTTGTTCAAATAGGCATCATTTTGGCTAGTTCTGTCCAAAGCTTGTTGTAAAAACTTTGAATATTCTTGTAACATACTAGCTTTATCTGATGAGGAAGCTTGAGAGCTTGTTCCAACTGTCTCAGATTGGGTGACCTCAGACACTTCAGAAGAATTAATTGATATACTGGAGGTCACCTCAGTGTCAGCCACACTGAAAGATATCTCGTGTTGTCCATTAGCCTTGTGTGAATAATGATCTAACAGAGTTTGCAGTACCTCATCTGGAATGACATTTTTGTCATGGTTACCTTTAATTTCAACATTCAGTGCCTGTGTGTCCAATATTGAGGCTGTAGCAGTTTCATCAATGACACTGGCCACAGCTGCTTGTGTTACTGAAGGTTGAGATGCTATGGTACTTACATTCAAGGCATATTCTCTACTGTTATTACTAGCTGCTTGTAGATACCTCTTTTTCTTTAAAAACTGCATTGCATCATCATAATTAGTGCTGCTGTGTACAGGTTTACTGGGCCCTTCCTGTAATGTGTCAACTTGATCAATGTCAGCATTACCTTCAGAGTCCAGTAAACTTTGCTTATCCACAAGATCAAAGGCATACTTTGAAACCTTGTTGTCTTCATATGTGGATAAAGGTGAAATGGTTTGACTTTGCTCAAGTGGCTGTTTCAGACTCCTCTTGCTGTTAACTTTTTTGAGAACGAGCTTAGGTGGGTGTATTTCTCCAGAATTTGCTTCTTCTAAGTGCGTCCCACTGACCGAAGAATGTGGCATCTCAACAGCGTATTCCGCTACCATATATTCATCTTTTACTTTAGTACTAGAAGAGTACAAAGGCAAATAGTCATTTTTGTCCTTCTTCTGTTCTGATTTATCTGTACTTTCCTTATCCCCAGACTTTGCTTTCTCTGTTTTCTGCCTTTTCTTCTTTGGCAAGGAGCTGTCTTTCATAGGCGTAGAGAAACCAGAATCTTCCTCCGATGGCAAAAAGCCAACTTTGGTGGCACTTCTGTTCGGTTTCTTGTCGCGGTTCTCATGGCACATACGTTTATGTTTCAGCACACGATCAGTCCTGGAGAAATACTGCAAAAGATTTTTATTGTTATTATAATAGAAATATATATATATTAGCAGAAAGAAAAGAAACCTCTCGTTCTAACAAATTTACTTGACAATTCATCCACTTTACCAACTTCTAATGAAGTGTCAAACAACAATCAATAAAATCAAGCACAGAGAGCTGTTACTCTGCTCCACCTGTGCACCAAGACCGCCCACCTTAACAGAAAAAACATTCTTTATACATTAATTTTTATGTACATGACTACAACACCTGGAGAAAATCCTATCTGTACTACTTGGGAATCGACCAGTGTTTTGTTTTTTAATTGTGAAAGATTTCACTAAGTCATCTTACCTGCAAACAATATTCACACTGGTAAGGCTTCTCTCCACTGTGAGTTCTTTTGTGCCTTTCCATGTGATATTTCTGAATAAACCTCATACCACATTCATCACAACGAAATGGCTTCTCACCTGATGGAAAACATGTAGCAATATTAATCGAAAAAATAAATCAATGTTCTTCCATACAATTACCAGGTGAAATACTACATTCTCTATTAGAAGTAATAAAGAAGAGGATTTAGTCTGTTGTTATTGAAAAATAACAAAGGGCTTGCTCACATCACTGTTTTCCCAGGACTCAGTAGCTGATGCTTCAAAATTATTGTAGGCTTTTACACTAAAAACTAGATTCTCTCCCCCTTTTTCTAATGTTGTTGCAGACATTTGTCTTAAAGTGACGAAGGTAGCCTTCCTAAACTGCTGCTACATTAGTTTTTTAAGGGCAGAAGATTGTATAAAAATCCCTCAGTTCTCTCACTAACTCATTTAACTCAAACCCATCCCTTCCAGAAGAGAATTATGCATTTCCAAGCTTTTAATTTAAAATTTTTGTAGAGTACTCTGTATTTTCCATAATTTTTTTCCCTTATCTGTATTTAGAATTGAAATAGCTGCACCGGAAAAAATAATAAAATTTTGGTTGGAACCCACATTTATTTATTTTATTTTCATTTAAAAAAATAAGTAATCAATTAAAAAATATTTTATTTAAAAAATTAAGCTGCAAACAAGAAACTTTTGTAGCTGAACCAATGCTGGTAAACTCACACGTTTTTCTGTTTGGCTCTTTTGTTTGCTTGTTTTGGTTTTTACTTTCATGAAATATTTCTTCAGACAATATTCATTACCCCAAATTCATCTTCAGTTCTACCCTTATTTTTCCTCACAAAGAAGCCCTGCAATGACCCTTCCAGAACATGTAGTAGCTCTGTATTTCTTTCAACTGTTGCCTTACGTCTTCCCTCTGATTTTATTTTCTAGGTTTCTCTGACAAAACCTAAAAATTCCAAGTGCATTGAAAAGTTAGGTTTGCATTTACAGAAGTTCACTATTATTTAAAAGAACTCACCCTGAACAACAGTAACTGTTGCCCTTAGTATTTACTATGAAATCCTTTGAACTGACAGAGAGATCAGGGATCGTCTAGGCAGCACCTGTCAACATCCTCTTTGTTCTGGATACTGTACTGCACTGATTTTGGGGATATAAACCATCTACCTTTTGTTTCCAGAAATATGCAGACTAATTCTGTTTTTCTGAGGTAGTTTTATGCTTTAAAATTATGTTATTAACTAATTTTATTAAATTATTAGTAATAATTAATTATTAATATGTTAATACAGTTTATTTTATTATTTAAAATGTTGTTAGAGTGCATATTTTCCATTTAGAACAGAGATATTTAGCCACATCCACAAATGGAACTACGGTACCTTAAAATAAGAAGCCAGTATTTATAGAAACTAGAATGGAAAACATCTATATCACCTACAAATTTGCTCCTGGTCAGATCATTAATGCCCAGAGTTTCAACCTTCACAATTCCAAGCAATTTCCAAATCTCTCTCTTTGTAAGCCTATGCCCTATTTCCAATTATTAATTCCTACCTCTCTATGTGGCTTCTCAGCCAATCCCTTCCTTGGATGAAATTACTCCAATTTATTATCTCCTAAACGAAATTATCTCTTAAGATCTCTCAGCTTCCATCATTTCTTCTTCTACAGGCTCACAACCTCAGCATCCTAACTCTTCATTCACATTTAGTCAGAGACTAACTTTGAACATATCTTGCTTATTAATAATCACTGAAACATTTTGCTTTTTTCAGCACTCTTTATAAATTATAACGCCTATCATATAATCCTCTCTAGTACTGTCTATAAGCAAATCCTCCTCTCTGGCCTATTTCTTAACTTTCAAACTCCAGTTTCATTCGTCATGTTCTCGTTGTTCATCAGGCACCCTTACTACTATGGTGTTTTACTCGCACCAAGCCTGTTGAGACTTTCTGAATCAAATTCCAATCCCCGTCTTCACTTTTAAAGAAGATGAGGCAAGAGGGTCAGGTCTCGTTATTCTAATTTAATACATGGGAATCCTTCCATTCCCAAAGACAACTACTTAATCCTTGTTACTTACTGTTTTCTTTCCCTTTGCTCCACCATTCTATTTTGTGTTTCTTTTAAGTCATCCCTTTGAACTACTCTCCTTACGTTGTCTGGAAGTGTGCTTTCACATTTGAAACTTCTTAGAGAAAGGAGCAGCTGTTTGGGATATAAACTATCCTGAGCCTTACAGAAGCCAAACCAAGCACGCCAAACTGAGCAAGACAGCTCAGTCTTGTTCTAGCTTTGATGAGCCCTCCAAGAGGCTACCCCGCTATCCCAGGGAAGGCTCGAATGCAGGACACTTCATCCATACACTTACCTTCAGCCTTACACCCATTCCTGCAAGTGAACGGTCACACAGTTCCTTACCATTTGTCTACTTGAGCTGGCTATTTACTGGCAGCAGACTCTCCCAACTATCTATTCCCTTTTCTGAGCTTAAATAGGGCCAAACAGGGCTTCTGAGAGTACACACAAAGGCACTGCTGGCCATGCCTCAACAGGAAGAAAAGTTTGGGGACACTGCCCTGGAATTACTCAGTACAACACCAAAAATAATATTTTTCAGTAGAATTCCAGAACACTCGGGAATTAAGATTAAGAAATGCTTTGTGAAACTGCTACTATACTTAATTCTTGCTTTAATCTTCATAAGGAAGATAATATTAGAAAAAAAGATTAAAAATTAATATGAAGATATGCTTCCTACAATAATTTCTTCCTAGCAGAAGCCTGAAACTTCAGATGCCTTCTGAAATATTGTTGTACTTTTCAAACACGATCTATTGCAAATGGAGGAGATCATTAATAGTAACCTTTCGCTAATGTAGGGAGAAACCAGGACATATTTTTCTGAAACGTCTTGGTGAGTGGGAAAGAATCAGATGTAGAAAAAAAAGTCAAAATTTAAAAATACAATACATTAATTACATTCATTATTGATGAAAACAGCCTATGTTTTGTCTCGGAAATCTATTAAAACTGAGCAATCAAATTATTTATAACGTGTAGTACAAATACTATGTGTATGAAGGCTGTGACAATTATAAACCCCCAGGCATTTTAAAAACCTAAACAGACAAAATACAAATTATAAAATACCAAAGAAGGCAATAAAAAAAGCAGCATGACTGAATAATAAGGCGCTTGAATTGTTAGCCCCAGTGTTGCTTTATTTTTTTTTTTAATGTAATCTCATTTATTGTGTTTAAAATGGAAAGTAGGGTGGGTTACAGAATTAGGACACATGAATGCATGAGTGGGTAAGGTGTATAGACACATCTCTAAGCAAAAATAAAGCAGACATATTTGAAAAAAACAAACATTCAGCATCTTCATGAGCCTAGTAAACTTAACATATGAAAATATTTGTGTACCAATGACTCTTGCTTCTCTTACAACCGAAATGGTGATTTTCTGTACCTTTAGTGAAAAGTTTAGCAGCGGGGTTCTAGCACTGCTGCCCTCCTCTACATACAATTATTCTTAGTAAGTGAATTTTCTATTAATGCAATGTCTGCTTTTAGATGCAACTATTTAATTATTTACACAGAATAAGGCTGTTCATTGATTGCTTCCTAATTCCCTCATAAGATTTCATTTGAAGGAGCAGTTCACAGAACCGAATTCAAATCACACTGGAACTAGCTGGAGCACCTGTAAATTCAGGGCTCGTAACAGGCATAAAATGGGGCTTCTAAGTGTTACCACTGTCTTCAATTGGCATAAACTAAACTGTAAAATTTGATAAAAATCTTTAGCAGATTAAGAAACAACCTGTTCTTCATCAGTGTTTTGAAGACTGTACAAAAGGTGGTGCTAAAAGCAGTCATTCAGAGAGATAAAAAAGCAAAATAAAAATAAATACTGAATTTATAAGGAACATTTCTTAAAAGAATATGAATAATACAAAGAGAGCTTTCCTTTACGTCCATCAAAGTGAAACATATTTCCACTGCTCACCTTCTGGTGAGAGAAGCAAGCTGAAAATTCAGCTTTTCTGGATGGGTTCAATTATGCGGTCTTGAACAACATAGTAACGCTACACAAACAGCTAAGGGCCAGGAGTGACTATTGTCATCTAGAAGTGAAAGCACAGACAGGTACGTAGAATGCCAATTAGCTATACCATAACTGGGCCAAGTCAAAAATTAAGCAGTAGCCAAATACTCGCTAACTAAATGGACTTCAAGAAAGCTTTTTCCACTCCTGGAAGCTGGGTCTTATATGTTTTCTCCTAACCAGCTAATAGCTGTCACCTAGGAAAATACCTATAATTCAACAATTTGAACACAATCACCATCTTCAATTTTCTGAGAAACAACCAAACCTCAGGATGCTGAGGAAAACATAATTATCTAAAAAGTCAGATAACAATATGGTTAATTTGTTAAAGAGCAGTTTATTCTCTGCTAAACAAAGACTAGTATATGTAAGAGCTGACAAAAAAAACCCTGCAACCCCACCACCACCACACCCTCCCTCCAAAGCATACGATCAACACAGAATTCTCATTAGAGCTACAAGTTCAATTTAAAAAGATAATTACATCCATTTATAAAATATTTGCAGTCAAGTGTTAATTAACTATAATGCCCAGACTCTCATTTTCAAAGCCACGTACAGGGAATAATCCTCATTAAAAAAACAAAACAAACAAAACAAAAAAACCCCACAACTGAAAAATGTGAAGACTGCACTTAAATTTTTGCATCTGGGGGGCGAGGAGGGAGGGGGCAGATAGACGGAAGAGAGTGAATGAGCATTCTTTTCAAGAATAATATCTACACAAAGTGAAGGCAGCATGGTTCACCAATTCAGAGCCAGAGGAAAGACTAGGAGCAGAACAAAGACACTGGACAGAAGAATGGAGGACTCTTCTGTGGCTGACTGGCTGAAGGAAACCTACTTAGTCTGGACTCATGGCAACCTAGGATACAAAAATCCCATAAACAAGAGGGCATTTGTGCATGTAACTCCCTGTACACTGCTCTGAAAATTCATTTTGCCGAGTTTTTTCTCCCTCTCAACTCTTACACATGCACACACTGCACTGCGTGTTAGTAGCTTTCATATCCATTTAAATGCTACAGCCAAGAAACACTGTGCACATTCACCAGCTCTGCTTTTCTGAAAAAGAGGCTGAGAAATTGGCATCTAGTCCAAAGGGACCATATTACAAAATATTTAAAGAGGGATTGAAAGGCCATGCACCAAAATGCCAAAAACCCAATGAAGCCAAACCTGTTAAAGAATGTGGTTTTGTGCAGTGCAAGAAGATAAAAAAATAAACATGTATAAACTTTAACTCTCTTTGGCCTAAAACTTCGGGCCTTATTTGACCTATATTGCATATTTTAAAACTAAGGCTCTTATTTTTAGAACAGTCCTGCATTAAACCTTTCAAAAAAAAAAAAAAAAGTGAAAAGTAAAGCTGATGCTAATACCTTTGGGGTTAGGCATTTTGGCCATTTTAGTCCTGGCACTTTTCCACCAAATTCCAAAATAAATAAATAACTAAATAAGCCTACTGAAATGTAATTTGGAAGTCCCTGTTGTCTGAATTAACTTGATGCAACAAAAGATAGAACTGCTGAACAAACCTTGACTTTTATGAATGCACAAACTTCAGGATTTGCTACTCTGGGGTTATTTATAGAATACTACTTTCAGATTTGCTTACTAGAGTTTATACTCACTTTACAGCCAAAGAAAAGTGGAGCAAGTTGAAAGCACAAAACTAATTTATTTTTAAAAGTTTTATAACATCTGTTAAGTTAAAACAAACTACAACAGGGTTTTAGGCTGCATACTTATTACCAGAAACCTTGCCTGAATGGGGAAACAGTTTTTAAGCACGCCAGTAAAGATACTCAAGGCACTATACTCACCAGTATGAATCTTCTCATGCCTCTGTAGCAGGTACTTCTGTATGAAACGCATGTCGCACTGACTGCACTGAAATGGTTTTTCACCTTGAACAATATAATTCCACATCCATAAGTTAATAACTACACACTGTTGGTTTTGATAACTACTTTTGAGGAATATTAAAATGTCTATTAAAAAACCAGCATCTGAGCGAATTCCAAAAATACTCTAACACCAAAAAACATTAGCCTTACTAAATATATGGACTGCAGAATTCTTTCGTGATCCTAAGAGTCACATTAAGACTACCATGGAAGAATGATCTGAAATGGTTGTAATTTCCTCATGAACAAGATCAATCACGATGCTGGCATAAGACTGCATTCAGGATACTGGCAAGCTATTATAACAGTAAGTACCTTTTTCACTTCTCCGAATCAGAGAGATACCTCATCAGGCAAATAAGCAGCCGGAGCACATTTTACAAAGGGGTCAATTTTTGGCACTTAGGCTACAAGTCAACCCATTACTTTCTGATAAAGAAAGAAAAGAAACCTTGTAAACAGTTAGGTCTTCAGTTTATTAAACATTTGTTGATAGGGGGTTTTTTTTCTGGTATTCTTTTGACACTTTGGTGCATGGAATCTCTAAGCTTAGATGCCAAGTTAGCTACACTCTTAAAACTGAAATTCGCATAGAGCTGAAAACATATTTAACATAAGTAAACAACTCTTTATATAGTAGAAAAGACAAATTTGAAGTCAAGCAGTACCTGTATGAATGAAGACATGTCTCTGTAAATGGTAGTTGGTTCTAAAGGCAGCATTGCAATGCTCACAAACATGAGATTTGTGGGTTTTCAGACCAAGTGATCCATCCTCATTTATTGTAAGGATCTATTTTAAAAAGAGTAAAATTTGTTCTCACACTACCCTCTAAAGATGTCTTATTAACTACAAAAAAAAAAAAAACATTAATTTTTTCGATGCAGAAAATTTAAATATTTCAGGTAAAACATTGCTAATTTCTACAAAGCTACGTGTTAGGCTTTTAGTATACGTTTCCAATTGCAGTCCAATCCAACTTGTGTCTCCTTGCATATTAAGAGATATTTCAACAGGACGGAGACAAAAGCAGCTCATGGAAAATCAGCTTAAAGCTCCCCTATTCACAGCTGAGTCACTTTATATGCTACTGTTTACTTTGTCCATCTGTTGGAAAGGATGCAAGTAACCATACCACCTCTGGGCACTGAATCATGGATAATCATATTTTAAAGCAAAAGTGAGAAGTTATATTCTTTTTCCAAATCACAACTGTAAATGTTTGCTAAAAGGCATTAAAACTTATCCAGGATAGTCATACAAATTATCTACATCTACATAATACCAATAGTCTCAGAGGCAAAATTAGATTTTAAAAACCAAAACCCTAAAGCCAAACAACCAAGAAAATAGTATCATTCTTCTCCCCTTTCAAGTTTTTCACTCAATAAAATATTGCTCACTCAATATACATATGAGAGCATCTCCTTGACGAATCCAACTTGCCACACTCAATTGCTTTGATGTCAAACAAAGTCACTATTTTCATATAAAGTTGAAAAACTTAAATGAAAAAAAATAGCACCATATCTACCTTATTCAATAAACCTCATCACAGGTTTTCTCTATTTTGTCAAAAAGAAAAAAAAAAACAAACCCCAAACTCTCTACTATCTCTGGCAAGAGAATAAGAAAACCAGTAAGCAAATTACATTTCCAAAAGTCTTACTTAACTGGAAACAGAACTATAAAGAGGAGCTTAAGTAACCTTAAGTAAAACAGTTTAGTCCCTTGTTATTAACAAAAAATAAAAGTCTGCTGGCTAAACACATCTGCAATTTGATTAGCTACGTTGATTTAGATTTTATGATAATGACAGTGGTGAGAAAGAGAGAGTCAATAACTGAAACAGTATCTCTGCAATAGTAGCAAGTACTGTGGGATCTACTTAAGCAATTTTTAATTCTGCTCCATCAAAACTCAGCAAGAGTGAAAGTCTCAAGCTAACAAATTCTTGTGCATTCACTCTGAAGGACAAGCACATTCATACGTTTGTAAGATTGGTATGTTACAGCTCCAGTAAGTCACAGATACAGACACTTATAAAAACTCTGTTCTGTAACAACATACAGCTAATGAAACACTGACTGGTTATTTAAAATGAATTTAAAGACATGTTATGAAATGTTTTTCACATAGTATATAGAAATTTTAATAAATTGTGCAGAAAATACACTTAATTTCACAATTATCCTAAACCTGGGCTCTTCTCCTGCATCCATTCATTGTACCACTTCTTAAATGAAGAAAGTTAACTTTGTTAGTGCAGTTTTCCTAATAAAAGCAAAAAAAAAAAAAAAGCTTGCATGTATGCGTGCATGTGTGTGCGTGTGTACGTGTTTGTGTGCATGGAAGAGGGCAAAGTAGACAGGATTCATAAAAAGCTATTGACTTTTTAGTTACATGATGGCTATATTAATAAAATTTAAAATGTTTCAGTATGTTAATTGACTTCCATTTATAAAAGTCCCAGATTCCATTTGGATGGAAAATCAATCCCGTTACTCTGGGAACACTAACTCAAACTTCAGTAGGGCCTCACCTATGTCAGTCCTTCAGCTTCTTTCTGCCTTTCTACTCTGACAAGCTTGAAAAAAAAGGGGAAGAGAGACTGAAAAAGAACCTGTTTAACAATTCTCCTGATCATTCTTCTATCTTTTGTCATCTCAAAAGACTAACACTGACAGATGGGGAGATAAAAAGGAAGCATGCAAGTACATGTCTGTAGAAAGAGGGACACATGCCTCTCCTACCTTGCCATGTTTCCATGGAAGTGATCTGTGGGGGTACTCAACCTAGATCTGCTCTTTCTATCAAAGGGAGAAGTATCTTGATGCGCAGGATTTGGAACTTGCTTCCACACCCAATCTGAAACAACTTCTCAACTTTCCAGGAATACTTCAGATGCAACCTAATTTGACAGTGCTTTGAGGAGGACTGAGGGGGTCCCACTCAAAAGGCCAACAAAAAGGAGGTTTCGGAGCTTTTCTTGGGTTTGAGGTGAATTTTCCTTTGATGTATACACAGTCTGGGTTGATTTCAGAGTCAGCTTATTTTAATGCTGCTGTGTGATTGTATATAACTGATTTTTTCCTATCAGAGCAGCCTGTATATGTTCTATTTTAAGTCTGAAGATTAATACTGATTTGGGAATTACTAGAAGATGTAACACTGCTGCCTCATGAGATGAAATGATTCTGGTTTTATCTGAGGTGCATCTCAATAGAAGAAAATTGTTTTCAGACATACAGGGATACATACTCTTCATGAATGGATCTACAAAACAAATTTTGAAGTAACAAACCAGCAGCTATGGTAAGAATCTTTCGATATAAATAAATACATATATGAAGATGATTATGACCACAGGAATATTCCCTACTGGTAAATTATTTTGTATATATTAGTAAACTTTTTAGAATTTTCAAAACTACCATTTTAGATTTCTTTTTAGAAACTTTTCACTACTATGCATGAAGCATATAAAATTATCAGGCTCACAGAAAAGCACAACTATTATTAGATAGATACAGAGTAATGATTTATAAATTGTCTACAAAGGTACTGACTCATAATTTAAAAAAAAAAGTATTTGGAGAAAGAACTGCCTGGAGAGACAGATGTTAAAATATGTCAAGGGTTCATGTTGCTAAAAAGAGTTCAAAGAAAAACACTGTTATATCAGGTTTTGTTTTGGGTCTCTGGTGAACTTCAGAACTGCATCTTTACTGAGCAAACAAACAATTTCCAACCTAACTACTTCAAATGCTAATGAAATTAGTCATAGTCAACCAAATCTTCAGGTTCTTTTAATCTTGGTTTTGCCAAATCAATGTCTTACTTTTGCTGGTGAACGCTGTTTTCTTTTCTTCTTTTTCTGCAAATCTACTGGCTCTCGTATTTGTTTTTTGTCTCGTTTCTGTTGTTCAGATGCATCAGTAAAGGTAATTTCTTGCTTTACACTGATCTGTTAAGATACCAAGTGCCAGTTTCAGGTAAGGTTCTCACTACAGAAAAGCAATTTTTCAATTTTAGAAGATGACAAACTGCTGAAACAGAAAACCTTTTTCTAAGGGAATTATCTTGTGGCTCCATTCTTTCAGAAATTTGAGTGAAAGGAATAATAAGTATCTCAAATAAAAAGGGCATGGTTAATTTCTACAGTGACGTTTTGATGTATCCTTTCATTCATCTCCCAAAGTCTTTTTCCTTCTGACCTGTGGTGATTTTGAGATCAGTTCTTATATTAAAATCACTTCCATCTGTAAAACTATTCAGTTTCTCATACCTATTTTACTTTAGGTCAATGCAAGATTTAAACGGAATAGTTTATTATATCTTTAAGACAGAAGTATTTTTTTAAGAAAACAAGAATTGTGCTAATGAAGTTTTTTCCAAAAGATAATCTGATGTAAACTTTAATAAGAGCACGATACTCTTACATTTTTCTGACGCCTGAAACACCTGATCTACAGCTAACAAAGTGGTGTTTTAACAATGCTACCTTTCTAAAGATTATTCTTTGTATATAAGGCTATCTACTTTTAAAGTCCTGGTAATTGTCCTTTATGTTTGAAGGGTAACAGTGATGATGTGCTGCATTACAGATAGATGCTCTGTTTTCAAAAAGGAAGTCATCCATATCCTCTCTGGGAAAGTTGAGGTAGATCTTCTATGAGATATTGAGGAGGGGCATATTTATGGTCATGTATGAAGTGTCACAGTCCAACCTGCAGTGTGAATGCAATTGCTAAGCGTCCACATACTTTGAAAACATACAAGATGCTTCCTATAGCAAAAGAAACTAAATAGCACTATGAACAGCATAAACAGTATGCACCTTTTAATAATGCTATTTATTCTGGTTTGTAGTTACTCTCAAACATTAAATATATCTTAAAAAGCACAATTTAACACATAAAGTCTATGGTAACAGCCTGCTTATAAAATATTTATAAAACATATACTTAAAGATTATACTTAATTGGCAAAATTTATCCACAGCCAGAGGCAAATGACATTTTCATAAATAGCATCCATTCATAAATATTTTGATAATCAAAATCCAAACAAGCAATTAATAGATTCTTGCCAGAGTAGGATTAGACTACCAGATCAAGCTTCCTAGTAATTTCTCCAATATTTCACAAAGAAATTGCTTACAGGGACATTAACAGCATACTGCAGCCCTTGAGGAAGTCTATCTTGCGTATCCATGTCATCATCATTTTTTACCGTCTCCTCATGGACCATGAGTTCATCATGTGAAATCATCTCTTGCTGTCGAAGTTCACTTTCCTGTAACACTTCGTCTGTTGCAAGAATTTCTTGGTGCGCCATAGTCCGATCTTGAAGCACTGCCTCTTGCCGTTCTCCCGATACTCCAGACTGGTCAGATACTGCACCCATCCCTACCATAGCCCTGGATGACTGCATTTGGTCTATGCCACCACATTTAAGAAATAATCCTCCCAGCTTGTCTTCAATGTTCATTCTTAAGTGCAATAACCTACAAAGAAAGTTTTAATAGTAAAAATCTACAATTATCTACAATCTCTTGCTTAAAATTCTTTACTTAAAAACATTTTATAAGAACTCAGTCAGTACTCAGCACGCACGCACATGCACTCCTAAAACTGATATCCAACTAAAAGCGAAAAGTTGGATATCTTGGTTCAACATGAAAAGATACTCCTTTCACACACATGCACAAGAATACAATTGAAAGAGAATACAATACAAACTTTCAAATAAAAAAGTTTCAAATCAAAGTGCCTTCGGACTACTGGCAAAATTCTGGTAGTTAAATGATAGCTAATTCTCCCTGCTCATTCCTTAGAAAACTGGTGGGGTTTTTTTCTATGTGGCCTTTTTACTCTGTTCCCTATTTCTGTTTTGACTGTCTTTTACAAATGCCTCTTTCATATTGGTCCTGTTCTCCCTACTTCCTTGTCCTTTAAGTGCCCTTTCACTGCTGCTACCCCAGGGCATACTGTAGCTGCTGGAATATCTTAACATCCACAAGTGAGAGAAAACTGGGCTGCAGCAAAAGAAGCGTGGCCAGCAGGTCGAGAGGTGATTTTACCCCTCTACTCCGCTCTCGTGAGACCCCACCTGGAGTACTACATCCAGCTCTGGAGCCCTCAGCACAGGAAAGACATGGACTTGTTGGAGTGGGTCCACAGGAGGGCCACAAAAATGATCAGAGGGCTGGAGCACCTCTCCTATGAAGACAGGCTGAGAGAGTTGGGGTTATTCAGCCTGGAGAAGAGAAGGCTCCAGGGAGACCTTTCTGCAGCTTTTCAGTCCTTTAAAGGGACTTGTACGAAGATGGCAACAAACTTTTTTAGAAGGGCCTGTTTTAAACTAAGGGACAGAAGATTCAGACTAGACAGAAGGAAGAAATTTCTTCCAATGAGGGTGGTGAAACGCTGGCCCAGGTTGCCCAGAGAGGTGGTAGATACCCCATCCCTGGAAACATTCAAGGTCAGACTGGACGGGGCTCTAAGCAATCTGATCTAGTTGAAGATGCCTCTGCTCATTGCAGTGGGGTTGGACTAGATGGCCTTTAAAAGTCCCTTCCAGCCCAAACTACTCTATGGTTCTTTGAAAACACAACCTTTTGGCTTAAGGTATATGTCAAAGAAAGACTACAGAGAGGTCACATCTGTTTATAAAAAAGACATTTTCTTTCACACCCACTAAGCAGGAGCATTAGTCAGGAAATAGGAATTCTGGTCATAAATAGCAATACCATTACATTGACTTATGGTACACAGCTATATATAATATTCCAACAAGTGTCATGACATTGTTAATTGTTTTTTAACACAGGGCGGCAGGCTTTTGTGAAGCTGGAAGTGGCAGCATCTTCTTGTAGTAATTATTATTATATATGCAAGACAGCCCTAAGACTCTTCTCCTTGGCGTACTGGACGTCCAGTCACATCAGCAGTCTCCTTCACCCTATTCCCCAACCCCATAACTCCTACCCATTCCACAGTGCTCTAGTCTACTCCTTCAGACAGACAGACAAAGATCCTCTTTCCGTCCCTCTGTCTTCCCACAGCTGGAGAGCAAGGCTATTCAAAGGCTACAGCAGACACAGGGATGGGAACAGAGGCATGATGGAGTAGGACAACACACAGCAGACCTAGCCAAAGCACAAGACGGGTACCTTGGGGAGTATTACAATAGCATCAGCACCTTTGATTCTGATGCATTCAGAAATACGATATAAACACGATGCTGGTATATTGCTAGTCATCAGGTTCAAATTCTGTCCCCCTAAGAGTGCAGCACAGTGAAAGGCTCCATCTCCATTCAAGTTTTACGTCAGAGGTTACGCTTCTTTCCCTGCAGCTCTCGGTGACAACTCATAACCAAGGAAATCAATTCTGCCTGCCTAGAACTGGCAGGGCCATCACCCTGCAGAACTGCACCACTATAACCCCCAGCCAGTTTCACAGCCTGCCAACGTGCGAAAGGACCGGATCAAACAAATGGACATGAAATGTTTAAATTTCAATTTTTAGTTTGATCCATTTGATCACTTTCCAAATAATTTTCTTCACCAGGAAGATCTTTTGAAAATTCTGGACATATCTTAAATGTTTGTGAAGATTTGTTTATACCAAACTACATCAAGTTTACAAAACAAATAGTGGTCTTGCTTCAGGTGAGATCCTAGAGTACTTGGTAGGAATGCAAGGCACCAGCAGAAACAACTGAAAAAGATCTCAAAGTTTTGCAACATTATACTTTGTTTCAAATACTACTATTAGTCCTTAACCTTTTGGAAGTAACTTTCAGTCAATTTCTCAAAAAAACAAAGACACAAACCAACACACCACACACCCCAATAAATTAAAAAAGCCCATTAAAACCTTCTGGTAGCAACTCATGTCGTGTAACTTGAAAGTGAAAGAACCTTTATCCCCAATCTCTACTGTAAGAGGTTCTAAATTTCTGAATATATCATAGACAGGCTGACAGACAAGATGGTCTGACTTCTCTGAGTTTCAAATACTTAAGAGGCACACCAAAGAAAGAAGCTTTTCAGTCAATTAAATATTTATTTAGTAAGCCTCTGCTGGAAGTCAGGAGGACAGAGCCACCAAGCTAAATCTGTTTATATATGACAACGTCATCAAAATTTTTAATATTCTTCCTTCCTACATGAAAAGCACATTCCAGGGACCAAAAAAAGACTGTGACAGGAGGAGAACATGGGGAAAATTTCCGTTCAGAACATTTATGCTTGCAATTTGTTGTCTTTTGTTCTTACGTAATGCTAATGTAACGAATTTTGAAATCTTACTCTTGATTTTCACAGCATGTGTCTTCAAATACGGACAATTCCTTAATGCCTTAAGTGAGCTCAGATAGTGCTAGGTGACAAGTTTACTCCCAAGTTAATCCACTTGATAGTTAGGGAATGAGATTTCACATGTCTTCAAGGGAAAATGCCCGTCCAGTTTGCCACACAGCCACCTGCAGACATTATATAATTCATGAAGTATTTTTTGGAGGTAACTGGGAAACCATACTGATAGTTTCTCAGCAATAACAAAAACAAACAAAAAGCAAGCCTGGCACAGCACTAAGGCTGTATTTTTTCCACCAGTGCAGATCTCCCAGAGAGATCTTGCAACAACAGACCTCAGTGCTCCTAAAAAATTCATCCTCGTTTTCTTGTATCATCTTATCAGCGTGGATTATCCTCTGCCAAGTAAGAAATGTAAGAAGGAACTGAAGTTCTTAAGAATCTGTCTCCCATGGAGCCATTATTTGATAAGAGACGGCGCAAGAGATCTAAGGTTGAGACTGGTTTCTTAGGCAGGGCATTTTAAATATGTAGCGTGAAAGACAGGCTCTAAGGAAAACAAGCAGCTACATTTATTCATTTCAGCCTTTATCCCAAGTTACTCCACGCTCAGGGTACATCTTACACAGATCGTCATTCTCTATGCTTTTGTTCCACACTAACAAATGTGACAGCATAAGGTCACTGCAGATTCTTTAGAGGAATGACGTGGACAGGTACTAGAATACAAGAACTCAAGATGGTGAAACACATTCAAGGGAGAACAAACAGCATCAAGTATGAGAACATGGTGGCCCTAATCTGTCTGCTCAAGCCACTGACGAAAACTGCACAGAAGGTTGTTCCACATGGAGGATACTGCCATACCACTCTGAAATTAGGTATGAATTGCGGAAATCCTGGATTTAAAGCTATTTCCTGGCAGGAAGGTAGGCAGGCAAATGCAAATAGCGAGACTGAGTGTTTAAGAGTGCAGAAGAGCCTGCTACTCTCACCAACAGAGGCAGGAAGATTTGCAACATGCAGAATCTTAGGGCAGCTGGCAAGATACAGGAGCTGCCCAGAAGAGAAGCTAGCAGTGTACTGCTATTTATTGGTCTTGTTAGTTCTCTCAATTGTCAAGGATGTGGAAACTTTTTCTTTCTCACCCTGACTAGTAGGCTTAGCAGAGTCATGCAACCGAAAGCGCTCAAGTTGTTTTCCAGTCATCATCTTGAGTCATATCAGAAGCTGGTACAGTGAGTACAGCTTATTAAATCAGGCTTTCAAACATCTGGCTTTTCATAGAAAAATCATGAGAACTCATAGTGCTACGTTAGGCTGCACATTCTAAGTGACAAACCACAATGTAAGTTATGTGACACGCAGGTATTGTTTTAAAATGAAGAACTACAAACAAAAATAAGCTATTAATCCAAACAACAAGTATCCCAATTGCAATCAATTCAGTAAAACATGTAATTTGTCAACTGACACCTTCTGGCTCACATAAAAGGAATCCTATCATTTAAACTGAAGATGAGGAAAAGTTTTCTTGCAAGAATGACAGTGTGATAAAGAAAACATAAGTTAAAAGCATTCAAACAAGCTCACTTTACCAAGTCTGCAAAGATTAAATAAATATCTTAAGTGCCAGATGTACCTGTGAAATAAAGATCAACTCGTTTTAAGATTATCTTGAGGGAAGCTACAATAATACAAACCACATAGTAACACACACAAGCACATTTCTTGACATAGAACACTGTTATCCTTATTGCAGAGATGTTTTCCATGCAATTTCAGAACTTTTATTAAGCTTCACCAAATAATCATATGATTTTTTTTTTTTTTATAATACATAGTTTCTCTATACACCAAGAGGGGAAAAAAAGCTGTAAACAAAATATTTAAAGTATCCGTTTTGCTTAGTAGAGGTTCTCCAAACCTTCACTCTAGGCAAAGCGTTTCACAAGGGACACCTACAGGCAGAGCTTCCTGGGTGTGCGCACATTTTGGAGGAGAAGAAAGAGGAAGGGGGAGGGACCGCCCAGAAAAGATCTCCCAGATCATCCCAGCACCTTCTCTTTCCATAGACTGTTCCACAGCTGCTTGCAGAACATCCACAGCCAGTGAACCATGTTGCTTCATTTCAAAAACTGCTGCTACGCCAAACCCTAGGGCAGTGCTTCAGAACTATTCATTTCAGTAACCCTGACATCAGTTTTTCCAAAGATTACTAGCGCAGTAAGTTGGAGAGCTAAGTGGTAAAGACAATATTCCTAATTAAAGAAACAGCCATTTAAACAAAAAAACATACTAAATGAAAAGTGTGACAACCGTTCCAATTCAGAATCAAAAAATAATATACAATCAAAAGAAAACATTAATGGATTTTTAAAAGTCCGCTGGGATGGTGGCTGCTATAAAGTAAAGGTGAACAGAGACCCTTAAGAAAAGCGACAAAACTTGTTAGCTACCACAGTACAACACACAGTCCAGCTCTTTGCCTCCACATAGACTCAGTGGGTGAGGGTTTTTCTGTCTCCTCCCTTCTTTTCTTAAGCAAGTAGTAAAGCGTTATTTAATTTAATGAGCAAGTACCCAGAGATACTAATTGGGTTCAATTTAAAAATAAAATTCATACGTGCAATAAAGGGTTAGGTTTCTATAGTCAGGATTTAAAAGATTATTTACAAGAGATGAAAAAATAAAATATGCTTAAGGATTAATAACAGACAAAATATGAAATTCATCTGCTTTTTAATATCTATTTATAGAACAGAACTAACTTAATGTTTTTGCTCTGTTTTTTAAAGATGAATTTTTTTCTATTTGTAAACAATTCCCTGCAAGGCTTTGTTGTTTTAAGACTTCTACTTCTTTTTTAAGCATTAAAAAGCAGGATTTGCCACTTCTATACCCATATCCCACTCCACTTCTTTCCCATATTAACTTCTCCCTGTTTTTCCAAGGCAAAATAGAATGAAGGAAGGTTGAAGGAGACAGGAAAATAAATTTTGTTAAAATTTAATTATTTTTCTGGGTTAAACCTTAGGTCCTTCTGAAGGATTCTAACAGACACTTGAGATAGAAATATTACTTCCATATATAGACATAAACTCCCTTTGACTGTATTTTCTAAGATTCAACAACCCCAACACAACAGCCAGGATGCACAAGAGCAATTCTAACATGCTTTTAGCAACTCAACACCATTCTGACAAAAACATGTACCTCTGAGATTCCTCTCACAAAAGTTGAGACTGAGCTCAATTCAAGGTAATAAATGGTTTCAGGGTAACCTTACACTGGAAGCAGCCCAATGACATTATTTTAGTTCCACATTTTTGGAAGCGTGTTTTTGTTTAAGGTAAGACAAGGCAAACTTCCTAAGGAACAAATACCTGAAGCTACAGAATATGTACCTGAGCACATTCCTACCACATCCTTCCTTCCACAACAGCCTTTGGAAGAAGGAGTGCAGGCGAGGCCCAAAGAACAAACTGTATAAAGGCCACTAATGCAAAATGTACATACAATAAACCTTAAAAACAGCAATCTATGGAAAACCCTAAGCATATTTTGCTTCTTAGGGCTCATCTCTATCTATGGTTATACTACAATGATTTTTGCTAAACTGTAAACTTGAATGATTACAGCATATATAACTACACAAAACTCCCTGAGTGAACATTCTTATTCTAGTACAGAATTGATTGGTTTTTTCCTTCCCTATTTACTGTAATTCACTTTGGAAAGGTTTAAGCTAAATAAAAAAAAGCCAATCATTATGTAATCAGAGCAGTTTTACTGGCACTGCTAAGAAAAACTTTCTAAGTAGACAAACTCCTATAAAAAGCAACTACAACTGAGACCCCACTAGATTGCTACGGTGCCAAGAGAGGTACATATTCTTCTATCACAAAGTGAAGATTAAAATAAATCCATTATGAAATTCAGACAGGGAAACAAACAACCAAAAAAACAGTCCAATGAGAGATTTAGTGTGCTTTCTTATGTAGAAAAAGTCAACCCAACTCTCAATGATACAGCTGCAGGAAACAATCAAGAAACATGGACTACCTGCCCACAGGGTACCTGCACCATTCCCCCAGTTAGACCTTCTCGTTTCCTTCACTGGGTTGAGCAAAGCATTGCGCAACTAGGGAGCTGGGACAAAAATGTACCTACCAGAAAAGCCATTAGCTTTCCTTTGGATCAGTGGGACCTCGCAGGCAGCGTGTAGCGCAGATGGACAAGCGAAGAAGCAGAGAGGAGGGAAGAGGACCACTTCCTTCAGCAGCAGTCAGCGGTTAGATTAGATTAAAGCCTATTGTGAAACTGCGCCACAAATGCAATGTACACACACAAATGAACAAGTTACAGCTGCCACGCAGACATACCTAACAGCTATGCCAAATTTAGATCAGATGAATAACGTATATGTACATTCTCAAAGCTTTCTTTCTAAATGGCAGTATAAAAGTCACAAACAATTCTGCAATTCCTAATGCTAATGAAGAAAGAGATAGCAACATGGCCTAATAGTGTATTTAAAACTACTTATTTTTAAGCATTACCATGCATAAAACTGCCATCAACACAACCCCGCTCCAAAAGAAAGAAAAAATTAGAACTTAACAGGTTCCTAATGTCCATCTAAAAACCCTATCAGACCATGAAACATGTTGATTATTTTCACATCAGAAAAGATATTTATTTGCACTATTAAAATATAGTCCAATATAAAAGGAAACACAGCTGGCTTTCACAATACCAAAAGTTCAATTTTTAAGATACAGCAGAATCCTGTAAAGTAAAAAGTAATACCTTACTTCATGGTATTAAATAAAGAACATCAAATAAACTTATCTCTTCTCCCTACTCAAAAAATAAGTCATAGCTAAAAGAAAGATTGTCAAATTAACACACAAGTGATTGTAGTAATGAATTAAAATGTGCTGACTTGCAAAAAGAAAGTAATCAAACATAAATCACTGTGAAAAGGTTCACAGCTCATAAAATTAACACATTCTAAAATGTAACATACAATACAAACACTCTTAAGATTTGTTGCACAGTTATTTCTAAATGCTCCATGTTGCTGAACACGTGCCAGTACAGGGCCTGATCCCACAAAGATTTACACTCATACTGAGCTGTGAATAGTCCTATTACAATCAACAGGATTACTCACAGAAAATCTACTTATTGTGCATAAAATTATCCGTGCGTGAAAATCTTTGCCACCTTGCTTATCCTAAAATCAGTACCAGATCATCACCAGCATAAACATAATCTTGTATCAAACATGCATATTGGAAAGCTTTTGATACTACATTAACAAAGCTACAGTTACATGTCAAAATCCACAGAGATATCACCAGTGTAGCAAACATACCTTAAGTATTCCAAAAATCACAGGCAATGTTACTTTTTATCTGGAAAAAAAGCCCGCTGATTTTGTGGCACTAAATTATAAACTACTAGAAAATACTTAATTTTGAGAATTTATATAGAAATTCCAACCACTGTACAGTTAACCCCAGAAGAGCAATGCAGTATTTCTGGCCTTACACTCTGCAACTCAGATACTCGAAAGGGCTCACTCCAGACACTTCCCATGAAATTTAAATACAGGAAAGAAAGTACTACACATAACTTAAGCCTAACCAGCATCTTCTAAGTACTTTGTGTAGCTTACAATTTCAGTCCAACTACTTAAAATTTTGTGAAATTCCATGTATCACATGCATGCCTCAAGCTAAATCATTGAAAAAATATTTCAGATCACATAGCAAATGTATTTTTAATTTGATTTTGATAACAAGGCAGTTATATGATATAGCTGAGCCAATCTAACAGCAAACTGTCATCGAAAGGGGCAATTCTGCTCCCTCCACGTAACTATGAGAGTCCATCCTATCTTTTGTGCTTACTCTGATGCTCACATAAAGACATACTGGTTTATGCAGTCCACCAGCCTGGCAAAAAAAAAAAAAAAAAAAAAAATTCAGTTACTAATTTTCTGCCAGGTTAACTCACTGACGCAATTCAGCATAAAGAGAGTGTGTCGGAAGCAGCTCAAAACAGGGTGCAGAAGTGTGCTCATCCCTGTTCAGCATTCACAGCCTGTCTCAGCTCACCTCATATAATTTCACCTTGAAAATAAACAGAAAAGAAAAATATGTTGCTTTTTAAAAAACGTGATTTTTTTTTTTTTTTTACAAGCCCTTAAATTCCTTGGAGAAATTCCTGGGTCTCGCCACTCCCTAACTATCTGCAAGTATCTGTGAAGCATCTCATCTCATCACTAGCACTACACTCGCGTTGTTTTACAGAAGATGATAGCCCGCTGTTGTTATCAGCTACTCTACTGGCCCAAATCGCAAAGGTTTGTATATATGTATGTATAACAGAATTTCTGGTGTTTCTTTCCAGATTGCTTTTTAAAAATCCTTGAAACATTATACCCTAAAAGCCCTGGGAGAATACAAGGAGTTGCATGCAAACATACAGAAGTTTCAGAGACTATCATGACTAAGGTACCTTGGTTCATCATAATTGACCTCTCTAGCCTACTGGCACTGCGATTTTATTTTTATTTTTTTAAATTAAAAGACCATATCTATATAAGCGTGTGTGCATATATATATATATCTTTTTCTACAAAGCATTGTTTCCTTCAGCACGCTGGATGGAACTGCTCCATAGAAATAGGTGAAACTAGGGAGATAGTTTATAGCAATATCCTTGTTCCATTTGTTGCAAGAGCTGAAACGTGTGTAAATGACACAGACAGCAGGCAAAGAAAGTCATGACCATTTAGGCAGTTTAATGCTATCTTGCAAAATCGGATCCTATCCTTGATCCTGCCAGAGATCTTACATAAGTCCACACAAGCCGTTTCTACAAAACTTATTTTTAAAAATAGGTGATCAATAATTATACTTTCCTCAATTTCTGGGTGCTTGCCCTGACGCATTTGGGTCAGATTTACCCTAAATGCTGAGTACGCAAGGCTGCAATTAAATCAATGACAGCAATACTTTGAAAATACAAAGACAGATGCAATGCTATACATTCTTTTAAAAAAAAAACCAACCAAACAAGCAAACAACAAAACACAAACTCTTAAAGAGTTCAATGGACATCCGCACCGAACACAAATTTTCACGTTACTCCCAGGCATCAATTTTCCAACCATAAAATAAGAAGCGCCCATTTCCCTTCCCTGATGCATCGTGAAATACTTGTAGGAATAAGCAACGTTCAATATAGGCCACAAGGGTAACCTAAGCAGTTTCCAGCGCTCCTGTTCCTGCGGCCAGCACAGCTCCTGAGGGCAGGAGGTGACGCACATAAGAGGGAAAGGTAAACCCACATCAGTTACTTAGGCAACTACTTTGAGAAGGTGGGCGAGAAGGGTCTGGCCTCTCCTGGGACGGAATCACTGATCAGAAAGCACAACCAGCAGGTTTCCAACTAACATAGAGTAGCCACTTTGGTGGAGAATCACTAGAGGAATGGGAGCACACAGATGTAGGGCTGTCATCAAGAAAAGGTAAGCACGATAATAAGACTGAAGACAGAAACACTGGTTACCATCATGATGTTGTAACAGAACTGTAAAAGATTTGGCTTCTTTTCTCAGCTTTGCCACTGCTGCTGGGCAAATTGTCATCTTGGCAAAATCATTCCTCACCCCGTATTTCCACTTCCTTGTCTTCAAAACAGCAGCAATGATCCACCTAGGATTTCGGTGTGAAGAGAGCAGTAGGAACTATTTATGAGGGCCTCACAAACCTACTGATAACTATTACAGAAATTTCACAAAGAAATATACTCATTCCGCCTTCAGAGCAGGATTAAGCAGAGCACAGTAAGAGAACACATGTTATGCAACGAGAAGAAAGCAAATTACAGAGCAGCTGCTTATTCAATGAGCAGCACGTATCCTGTACATTCAAAAAGGTGGGGGCTTCTGGAGGTGGGCAGGGAATATTGTGTTCATGTATCATGAAAGACTACACTATAACATTAAGGTACAATATATTAGTAATATAGTGATGTACATACATAGGATAGCAAAATTAAGGTGGCATAGGTAAAACTCAGTGATGCAATTTTAACATTTGTGTGCTTGACTTATCCCTAAAACCGTTGTTTTAAAAGCATGCTTTTCTTGCCTGTAATATCTTTACTTCAGCTTCATTGTTTTCTAAAAGGTCGTGTACACGCGTTAAAGAAAAAGAGCAATTACAGAAAAATTCAAGCCAATTACTTAATATGTCCACGTAGACTAAATAACATTGGACAATAAGCTAACGGAAGTATAATCAACAGGGTTTTGATCCATAAGATTTGAAGTTAGCAGCAAAAGCGGTCTCAGAGATTCTGGAACACATCCCTCATTTACATACATGACAGCATAAAGAAAACTTTCAGGAAAATACCAACAGTAATCTAAACCATAGGTGAGAAGGACACGGACAATGGACGCAAAACAGATCTTACAGAGCACAGGCAATACTTCTAGATCTCACTTCAGTACTTTAAAGCATTATTTCAACACAGGCTTTCAGGCTGTCAGGGCAATGCAAGTGTTTTAGAATACAGGAACCATTTTCCTAAGTCGCAATTTCAATTTTAGGACATTGGCATGGACTAGGTACACATTTTTCCCCTAATTTCATTATGGTAAACTTATTCAGGATAAGATTACATTCTGTGTAACATCTAGAAACAAGTTCTGAGAAATATCTTTCACTCGCTGTAGACTAAGTTTTCACATGGTGGTACTAGCAAGGAACATTTCCCCATTTAAACCTGCTGAGGAGGCAGTGTCATATCCCAGTGCAACTTGATTTTTAATGTATATTTATTGCATTTCAGCTGTGCTTCAAACATACCCTTCACCTACACATGGAACACTAACCTCAAAAAATCCCATTAGCCTGAAACATGATTGAATACCTCTTTAGTAAAAGACTCACTGCAGGCAGACCAAGCAAATCCTATGCTTTCTAAGTTGGTTTTCAAACACCACAGTGTCACCTTCAGTGGCCATCTTTCAAAGCCACCAGTGGTCTGGGCCAGAAGATGAAAGGGCCCTTCCTGAAGCTCAAAGATACACATCTCGGTTGACTGCTTCACTCCACTCCTCAAGCGCCATAGCTCTACCCTACCTACAATAAAAATAAAGGCTTTTCAGGGACCTATTCCAGCAGACTAATACACCTAGCAACTAACAATTACAAAATTAAACATGAAACATAGAAAATGAACTACTTGAAGCACATAAATATCTACTTCACCTTGCTAACATAAACACAAGGCCACACATACATAACGCAGTCGACGGAAAAAATAAGCCCATATTATAATCCCCTGAGGAAAGAAAAAGAATTACAGGTGACAGTTACTAATCGTAATGCACAAGGCATTTCCGTAAGTTGGCTGGACCCTTCAGAGATGGCAGCTGTATAAGAATATAAAAACAGTGAAGTGACAATGATTTAGGTAACATTAGAAGCAGCGTCTTGGACAGTATGTTCTGGTGGTAGCCCTTTCCTCCTTTTAATGCACGATGAAAAACAAAGAGCAGAAGACCTTGCAATGCTCCATTAGGGAGACCACTGACCAACAGGGAACAAAAAAATAAAAAGATCTATTACTGTTCTTCAAAGTATTCAACCAGTTATGAACTGGGCACCAAGGAGCAATTTTCATCAGTGGAATCAGGGATTGTTGTGGCCTAACCAGCACTCTGTTACAACAGCTTCAGAACAGTATCAAGCATCTTCATCAAGGATAAGCAAAAGAGTCAGCACGTAAACGGACACATGTTAGTATTTAAAGACAGTATGAAATCAGCCAGAGGGAGAGCAGAAATGAACTCTAAATTCATGGAAGTGAGCAACTAGGTCACTTTCTCAAAACCCCTCTTGGAACACAAGCATGTTACAGACCATGTAAATTTGCCAAGACAACAGAGAAGTTTTTTAAGAGCACGCTTCTCTACAGTTAGTATTTTTTTTTCCACATTGTTGCAACAAATCCACCACCTCCCTACTGATAACCAACATTCATGGTCAGATTAAATCAACTAAGAACTATTCCTACCCCACTTACATAAAATTCCAGAATTGTAAATCAGCCTCTTTTAATCTGGCTGAGCCTCACTCCAAAGGGAAAAAAAGTCAAACTAAGTAACTACTAAATGCAGTATGCTTCTGCAGTGTATCCTCTTCAAAAGACTATCCATAAACCCGTCAAGAACTTCCAGGTAACTCCTCACCTTGATACTCTGAGAACAGTACGAACAAGGAATTCCGCTGACTTCTATCACACACCCCAAGGTGATTACTCCTCATTACAGTTTTATATTTCTCAAACAATTTTAAAGCACTTAAGCCCATTTTCAGATCAAGGCAAGCCAAAACATGAGACGTCTAGAAGCCATTTTATAAGAGTAATAATAATATAGATACCCTGGCCCATTAACTAACATTGAAAATAATCCAAAAAATAAAACTCAGACTTCTCAGGTTTGTGCCCTCTTGAATAAAAAGATTGTGGAAATTGGATTCTACCTCAATGACTTTGATACCCTGCAGCTAATTCTCGCTAATTAAGTGCTAGAATACACTAAAACAGAAATTCAGATTGATCAAAAGATATGATTCATGTTTATAATAACTCCTATAATTATTAAGAACAAAAAATCTTGAAGGCTCTTGATGCCATTAACTCACAGGCCAACAATTAAGAACTACCATCCCAAACAGGTCTGAAATTTCTGAGAACCCATAGCCAAATAGCTTCAGGTTGAAGCCAAGTCTTGGTGAAATACATTCAATACAACGCATACTACTAAGCAAGCAGGAAACCAATCTGTAAAGTAAGAAAATATTCTCCCAGGATCCTGGTAAAAGAAAAACCCAGCATGTCTTGTGTTTATGGACCTCTTTCCAGATACTATTTTCTCGTCCAACCATGTTAAGAGTCTCAAGTCCTCAAGCCCTCAACCCGCTGATGCAGCTGCACTCGCCCAGGTTCCCTCAACGCACAGATGTGTCCCATAGGTAACGGCAACCATTTCGGGCACCCAAGATGCAAGCACCAAGATGCAGCACTTTGCTGAACTTATGCCCAACCAAAGATGGGAAAAGAAGAGTTGCCCAATGTTACAGCAAATTTTAGGCATGTAACAAAGAATTACAAGAAATCCCATGCTTTCTGGATATGCAGCCATACTCTCATCACAACCATAACTATGGAAAGCCTCACGCCTGTCCTGTGACCCATATGCATGTAAGACGGGGATGACACAAACGCTCACTAGGCAGTAAACTGCAAGGTCATGCAAAGAATTGAGAGATTAGGTTTTCCGTCAGTTTGTCCTTTTACATTGCTGTTCCTTGAAAAGTGAAAGTAAACTCACACTTGAAGCTGCCTTATATTTGATCCAATATGGTGTATATAACACAGAGTACAGGTTCCTAACAGGCACCAAAAAAGCCTGAACATGCCTGGTTTGTATAATCTACTTTCAACTGTCAGACTAAGACGACAAGCCCCCTGGTTTTGTCGACAAATTGCCACCTATTCTACATATTCAAGTAATATACTATGACAACTGGATAATCATCCTCTGCATGCTCCTTTCCTAGAAACTCTCTTTTATTCCCCCTCCCAATCCCTTAGTTTCATATTGGTATAAATAATCTGTGATCATAAAAAATACATTTTAAATACATAAATATTCTTCTCAACAAGTCATTTAAAAAGAAAACTTCATAATCTCTACAAGGAAAAAGTAACATTAAAGCCAAGTAGCTTTCTCTTACTTCCTTACACCCCCGAACAGTACAAGCTTTCCTGATCACCAGAAGACAATCACTTTCACATCTTTTTGCTGACTCAGAAGAAAATTCATCACAGAGTATAACTGTCAGGTTCACCAGTGACAGAGGAAGCTCCTGAGAACAGCAGCCTAATAAAGCTTTCCTCCTTGAGGGATGACAGCAGTCTTTCTCCCATTTAAATGATTCATTTGTGTTTGATATTCTTAAAACAATATTCGTGCAGGGCACCTCCACACTAGATTTTACCAAAAAAAAAAAAATGGTTTTAAGGTCAAAACATAAGTTGAAAACCAATATTCCACGGACACTTCTAGAAAACCTGCAAGTGACTGTGGTCTAAAATAACTATATCACATTTTGGTACCCTCAGGATTGACCACCTCCCTCTACGCTTGACCTACAGTCGTCATTACAAAAATTTTCTTCAAGGTAAGAAGTGTAAGATTACTTTAGCAAAAAGGGGGTTGGCTGAGTTCACCAATCTTTTATGAACTCCTTTGTTAAAAGAAACTTTAAGGGCACAAAATGAGAAGATTCCTTAATTTTATTTATATACTTACTGTTGTATCTAGAAATGCTCAGTGCTATAAATGACCCAACTTAAAGGCCTGACAATTGTCATCCATCTCACATACACTTTGTCCGACAGAGACTCACATTTAACAGTGATCTGTGTTAGGAATCACTGTCTATGTGGTCAAAAACTGGGGAGAATTATACTTCAGGAGGTCAGGAACAGAGATGATCAT
Organism: Charadrius vociferus; assembly: GCF_000708025.1. NCBI lineage: Eukaryota > Metazoa > Chordata > Aves > Charadriiformes > Charadriidae > Charadrius > Charadrius vociferus. The sequence continues at coordinate 2,069,027 of NW_009648925.1, read as the reverse complement.
TGGCTTTAAAGTACTCTTACTTGCAAAACTCTGAAGTCATCCACTGCATCTAGAAATACTGACTGTTATAATGCTCACTGACTAAAAAATCATCCATGGATCCCATGAAATGTATTCATTTCTTGGCTAATATTCATTTTGCTCTCTCTCCTCTCCTTTTACAAAACTGAAGAATGTTTGCAATGCAATACTACAGATTCTCTTGTTGAAAGCAAAACTAAGTAGGATTCACTACCAAAGCAAGCCTGCAGAAAACCGGTGAATTTAGAAGTTACTTACTTGCTTTGCCCCTTCCCAGTAAACTACAAAGCACAGCTACATCCTAGGCAGCTAACTCACATAACATGCTGCTTACTGTTCGGCAAAACAAACTTCACTTTACGCTGAAAGCTTCTCATACTCAATGACTACAGCTTCAGGCCAGACATCATCACAAATACCTGCTACAAGTGTTTTACACATACATACATACCTATACACACATACCTTTTAGGACCACATCAACGCTTTATTGTTTCAAATGTAATCCCAACAAAAGCAAAAATGAAAGCTGACAAATTTTCAGGGCAATCATGTAGAGGTTAAAATGCAGAGAGTGTAAAAATAAATTTGTTTCCCCTTTTTTAAACACTGCTAGTGAACATATGGCTATCTCAAATCTGCCCAGCATCAGTATTTCTCACTCCACCTCTTGCACTAAGGTAACATGACCTGGTCATGACGTTACTGGCATTGTAAACCCTTTTAATGATGTCTTTTATATTCATTTTGGGGTACATAAGTAGTAAAAGTTAATACAAACTTTACGGGAAATTATTACAAAAACATTAAGATACTTGTCGAAAATTTTATGAATGGACATCTTTTTACCTTATGAATGCCATTTGAAACAATTTTAGAGAAGACTTACCAGCCTCGTATCTGAGTTCACTTATATCACAACAGCTTTACACATTAGTAATATCTCTTGTTATATCAAGAAATTATTTTGTTTTACAGACGTTTTACAGGCACCTTGATTTTTGGTTGGTTTTTTTTTTTCCTGAGTGCAAGAGATCTAGACAGTTTACATTTGATAGGCTGTTCATAAATTATACCCTACTGCTGTTTGCAGGTTGGAACTTCTTCCCACACAGATTTCATTTTATCATCAGACTGTTTAATTCTGCGCTTATAAAAATGTCATCCTAGTCATAAGGGAAGAATTAGGCAGTACTGTCTTAAAGTTTTCTGCGCTAACTGTGACAAGATGCAGATATTACAATACCAATATGCCAGTAGAGTATACCAATTGCAGGATCAGGCCAATATATAGACACCCTGTTAAAGAGCTACAGCTTGCTATTTTCCAAAGTTCAATGAAATCATCAAGTAATATAAATCAGTAATACATTAACTATATTACAGAATTCGCACTGTACCTCTTGATATCATAGCTTTGAATGCATTAACACACTGATAATATCATGAGAGTACACTAAATATTATTTCTGAGCAAAAGCAGTATCAGTCTCTATATTATCTCCCAAAATAAAATTCTGACAGTATGGAAGATGTTATCAGGAGAGTCTAACCCTTCTGCATGTTGTGCTTTCCACAGTCTTTCTAAAAAGACACTAAATTTCCCCTTAGGACACACTTATAATCAAGTTCTGTGAGAACATATTATGGATTTTTCCAGATATTTTATTCAACACGCTGAATAGCTGAACGATATATGAAAAAATATCTCCATATGCAGTCAAGGGAAGACAATTTAATCACTTATAATACTGAAATACTCACATATGTCATTGTATTTTAATTTGTATGATAATTTGTAATTTAAATAGGTTAAACCTATGTCACTTGTGTGACATGGCATTATTGCTGATGTATAAAATTCTACGTAGATGATGAAAAAAAATGTATATTTAAAATGTATATAGAGTACTAAAGAGTTAAACAGATGGAGTTGTGTTTTTAATTTCACTGGGAAGTACTGAAATAAAGTAACTAACGGCATTTGTGTAAATGAAAGTAAATCTCATGAAAATCTGAATGGATTTTCTTTTGTTAGACTGAAGTTTGTGCTTGGCATATAGCTACATATTATAGCCAAAGGCTGTGTTTTGCTGACATGTCCTGTCTATAGCTATGTCTCAGCTCTTAAAAAACAGTAAGTTAAATGTATAAACTCCATACTAGTTCAAGGGTTTCTGCATAGGGTACAGTACACAGAAGTGGAAAAAACAACAAAAAAAAAAAAAGAGAAAAAAACACTTCATGAATGTCAGTACTCTGGGAAATACTATTTTCCCAAAAGTATTGCTGTCAAAAAAGCCCAACCAAATTAAAGTGCAAGTTAATCACAGTACTGATTCGCCACATAAGCCCTGCAACCTGATAGGAGCAGATACCCATGCCTACTTATATCCATAGAGACTTTGTGGGACTTCGTCTTAAACATTCAGTCATGCAGAGCAGATAGCAAGCTGAAGGCTTGAATCTATTTCATCACAAATGATGCCGCTTTGAAAGGCAGCTATCATTCAAATGCCAGGCAAAGGCACAAAAAAATACTTATTTTAAATAAAACATATCTATTTCTCTGTTAGATCCACTGAAGAGTCTTCAAAAAAAATTGTCCAATGGCATTTGCTTTTCATTCCTTGACCCACTCATTCAATATAAAAAACATTGTTAAGTTTGGAAGAGAAAGCCGGACACCTCGATTTTGTGTTTAGGGTCTCCAGAGCAATAGCAGTACGTTTATTTATCAAAGACGTTATACCAACATTACTATTTCTCGTTTAACTTTTGTTACTTCACACAGAAAAATGTATTTTATATCCGAGCCAAAATTAAACCACACTTAATCCCAAATTATGCTAAATAATTAAGGTGGTTTTCATAGATCCACTCCATCAAACTGCTCCATACAGACAGCTTTCCATTTGTAATATTTACAATGGGACAACAGCCCACACAGTGCTCCTAACCAGAGGAAGACTCTACAAAGACCCTAGTCACAAAAAAATCAGAAATTTCTAGCAGTAGATACAGAAGACAATCCCACTCTGCTTTTCCCCAAAATACTAGGATACAACAAACCCTTTCTCCCCGTTAGTAAATTTTAAAATGTTTTACCTAAATCCATACACTAACAACCAATACTCTGAACTTAACTATTTGCAAATTTACATTATCAGACCTGTGGTGCGAAGAACCCATCTAGAAGTGACCTAAACTCCTTTAGATGTACTGTCACCATATTTCACTACAGTAATATATTCTTAGTATTCTCGTAGTTCAACTCTAACGTTAATTACTGGTACACGGAAAGTAAGGACTTCCAATCTCATTGGTTTTACACCACCAATTCTCTCTAGAATACACGCATGCTCCACAGGGCTTTAAATCCTAATACCAACAAACTTGTATACACTAAACTGAAAGGGAAAATCATCTTTTGAGAAGCTCCATAATAATAGTACAGAAGTATGTATTCTTTCAGGTGAACAATTTAGCCTGCAATATAACTTTTCACATTCCGAGTAATTTTTCTTCCAAATTTTTTTACCCATTGTGGTTCTTCAAGTAGCTACTTACCTACATATGATTTGATTTCATAATCCATGATATTAGGGATTTTCCATAAATAGAATATGTTTGCTATACAGTAGAAATCAAACACATATGGACAAGAAGGACAATAACAGAAACATAGATTACATACATATATGTTCAGGCCTTAGCCTGAGGAGCGAAGACAGAAAAAGTATACATGCACATGGCAGCTAAATACAAGAGGTCAGCCTCATCTCCTCTAGCTTTATTCAGTTATACGAGCTCACTGACGAACTACATGGCTATTTGGGGAAGAGGGGCATGCAGACATCCAGAAACAACTACGAAGAAAATACTTTTGGAAACTGAATACACATGTACATTCAGCTGAGTATTCATCAAAAAAGGCTGTGACAACTGTTTTCAGGAAATCGTGCAACTGAAAAATTAAACTTTGTAGAGTTTTCCTTAATTCCCGCAACAAGAGTGGGGTTTGCCTGCCTCTGCTATGAATCCGACTGTACCCTGTACCAGGAGCCTGCAGATCCCATGAGATCCACAGGAAAACAGGCCTCATGAGCTCTGGAGCTTCCCAGCACAGCCAAAGCTTCTGCAGATGACAGCTGTCACTGGATGCACGCACGAATCCCAAACACTGGAACACTGAAAAACTAACACTGTCCAAAGGTAGGCAAACTTTTCACACAGCAGGATAGATTTTGAGTCTAGATGAGATCATTGGTTTATCTAGTCTGATTTTGAGTACGGTGTAAGAATGCCTTCAAAAATTGATACAGGTTAGCACTATTTTTCCACCTCTTTCCTCCACAAGGCACACATCACCAAACTCATGGAGAACAACTGCAAAAGTTGCATCACTTACAAGGACGAAATCTGATATGGGGACTCCAAAATGTTTAAGCATGACAGGCTCAGGTACATATTCCTAGCAAGCTTGTAAAGTATTAATGAAATCTGTGAATAAGTACAGCAAATAAACAAAGCAACTGAGATCCTACTCAAGAGAAAAGCCATAGTCCTCTATCATATGTCTTGTACCAATAGCAAAGATGCTGCTCACCAGAAATAAGACATCTCTCCCATCTACAACTTCTTGGACCAGACTGTCACATGTACGCAGACAGAGACAGGTCATGCTCCAGGCAGACTTGCAAAGCGAGACTAAAGCTGTGATCACTGGATTCTACATATCTACTTTTTTTATCATTGTGCAAAAGCCCTCACAGCTGCTCTGAACAGTTTACAAAACCAAAGCGATCAGAGAGATGATTTTCATTTGCAACATGTATGTCTTCCCTTTTTATACGGCAGCTTAATACAGAAATTGCTGCACTCATCCCAGCTGAGGTTTGGCAGGAATTAGGGGAGGGAAGATGATGAAGAGTGAAAGTGTTCAAAGCCGAACTAATTTCTCCTCAACTCTTACTGGTCCCTCCTGCCCTCCCAACCACTTCCAGCCTGGCACTTGTTAGCAGCTCCCGACGCTGGAGAGAGGTCCCTTGCAAAAGCTTCCTGCAAGCGGCCGAGAGGAGGCTCAGCGAAAAGTGATTCAAAAAATAAAATTAAATGCCATAAATTTTCCCAGGTCGGCACGCTTCACCTTTCTTACACCGGGAACAATGGAGACGGGGGCAGCGGGAGGATACGGCCGCCCGGCAGGACGGGGCCGGGGGTACGCGCTGCCTGCCCGCCT
>NW_009648925.1:2057013-2062815 GCF_000708025.1 Charadrius vociferus | reverse complement strand
GGGGCGGGGGGGATGGCGCTGCCGGAGGGGCTAGGGGTGCCCCTCACCGGTGTCGTTCCGGCGGCTTCATCTCCAGGAGAGGCTCTCGGTACCCGGGAGGAGGCCGAAGGAAACCCCGATCCCCCCGCCCCGCGCTGGTGCCGGTTCCCCTCTCCCGGCGCAACCCGCTTCTCTGGGGTGAGGCCGGGGCCGCCTGGGGCAGAGGGGTGCGGGAGGCCCCAGGCCAGCGGTGTGCCTGCGGAGGTGGGGGCTGTGCGAGTCCTGGGGCCTCCAAATCCATCAAGGAGTCCCGAGATGAGTTTTCTGCGCTGTGATCGCCACGATCGTGATGTCCTCCATGACCCCGCACGGCAAACCACTTGGAGAATTGCTGAAGGCCAAATCTTCTTAAAGCCCGCGCTATTCCTTGGACCAGCGCTCTACCCAAACTGCGCCTTTACTGCCTTGGCTGTGCCCGGGTCCCTCTTGCATCTCTCAACTCCCGTCTGGTTTAGGGGTTACCAACATTTCCACGTTTCTCTAAATAAAGTCTTTCACCCAGCAGCACACTTAAACACGTGCTTAACCAAATTGCTTTATGTCACTTGCTTATAATTAAGCATGTGCTTAAGTGCTCTGCTGGATTGAAGCCAAAATCTGCATAAGCTCTATTGAGTAAAATTTACCAGCTTCATCGGGCTTAGCTTTGTGAGTCATTCAATCAGCAGCAGCCCAAAGCTTTTTGCTACAAGCTTAGTTATTCCCAGGTTGTCCTACAGGATCACCCTGTCTCCGCGACAAGGCTTATGCCCTTCATTCAGGTCCTGTTAGAAGTAAGATGCATCTGCCTGGTGAGTCAGCTGCTTTATGTAGGGTTTCTAGTTCCTTTAATGAGATGCATTAATAAGGTTCTGCATCCTTATGCAGGTCATAGATTGTGCCATCCAGTTACAGTGTAATAAATTGCATTAAGAAGAAAATATTAATGACGTTAAGACCCAGTGTCGAGGTCTGCCCTGACTTTATGCAATGTGTATATTTCAAAATAATTGCATTGAGTCCTCGATCTCTATGAACAGAGGAAGGAGTTAATAAAATGTGGCTACATTTCATGCAGTCATCTACAGTTTAACATAAATACAAGAAGTGTCATTAACCTGCTTGCTGAAGAAAATGGGAAACTTTTATTTTCCAAAAATAGAGTTTTAGAAACTGAAGGAAGATGTGCATTTATGCAGCTTTGATTTTTTTTTTTCCTTCAAAGACAATTAATTTGGTGACTCTATTCATTTTTACCTGTCAAAAAAAATCTTTTGAATTTCATTAAGTCTGAGTCAGGAAGCTCAGCACTAAAACCTTATTTTAAAATACACCGAGGAATTAAAGCTTTCTGCAGGGTGAGCACAAGTCTTTCTCCAAGGACACGTCAATTGGAACCTGCTTTTCAAAAAATTTTGTTTGGCAATTAACAGTGTAATACGAAGAAGAAAGACTGCCTTGTATTTAAAGCAAAGAAGTAAGACTCAGCATATTTGGGTTCTGTTCATTACTCTCCTACCATTCTTCTATGACCTTAATCAAGACATGCTCCAGTTTTCAAATGTCAGTTTGGGTTAGGGTGGAGTTTTCTGTTGTTGTTTTAAGAGGAACTGAGCACCTACAAATTTTCAAGTTGAGAATTGTACATCTGGAAAGTCCCCCCCACCGAGGCAGGAGTAGTAAAGGAACACGTCAGACCTTGGACCTTTACCTCTTTGCCACCCATATTTTCAAATTACGGTAATTCCTCACCAAGTCACAGAGCTACGGAACTGTTGTTCGTATTAGTGTTTTGACATACGTTTAATACTGCAGTGTTTATTTATTAATATTAGTGTTTTGACATAGCAAAATATAAAAGGAATATATAAAGCCGGTAGCTTGAGAAGCTTAAAAGAGCAGTTGCATTTTGACCTATTTTTTTTTTTCTTATGCTGCTCTGTAAATAGCAGACAAACTCTGCTTTTCCCGAGGGAAAAATGTAATAGTCTTTAATAAAGTCTTCCCTCTCCCTTCTGAATTCCAGAAGTTGCCCACCCATGAGAAAAAAGGCAATATGTGCACAGCGTGGAGCTGAGTATGTTTCAGTTTCCTTTTTTTAAGAGGGCTAAATAATGAAAAGTAAAAGGCACCTTTTTTTCCTCCTCCCTTTTCTGTATAAATCCAGAAACCAAGAAAAATAGGAAGGGCAAGTAGGCCGTATATTAAAAAGAGTGGCTTTGGGGAATCATTGGAAAATAGATGTGTTTTAAAAATTCTTAAACAGAAAGTGGCTTCAGAAGTAACTGTGCAGCACAAGCAGAACCATCTCATTTGACATCCTCCATGACAAACTGAAGGATTTCATTCAGGAATTTCTGTATCAGGCTAGTAACCTCTAGTGAAGCAGTAGCTTGATCTGGAAAGATCCAGTCTTGAAATGTGAGAGACAAGTCCACCAGTTAGGTAGGTTTTCGAGATGGCCCCTTAGCCTAACTCTTACAGTTATGCCTTTGTGTCTGAATTCATCTAGCCTCAGCTTAATAGTCTTAGTTCTTCAAACATACGCAATTGGCTTTTCTAGAGTTAAACAAATCTGTTGAACTGTTCATGTCTGTATGTGGTTACAGGATCAGGCTGAAGGAAATGTGAAAAGCAAGCTGCACATCAAGTATCAAGTTTTTTACTGAGTATTTTATAACCATGCTACATATCAAAAGAAATAGACTTGAAGAATATCAGTGAAGAATTCGTGTCAGTAATTTATAGATAGAGAACACTGCCTGAAAAAATCTTTATGTTCTCCAGAAAAGATATTTGTAAGCAGAAAGTTCAAACCAAGGTAAATCCAAGAGAAAGCACAGGGCATTAAGGTGTGGAAATACACAATTCATCTCTGCAAACAATGCTAAACCAGCCTTTTCTGTGCTTGTCAAATCATCAAACAATGGAAGTTCATAACTTTGGTGCAGGATGAGATTAATGTGACTTTCAGAGATAACAGACATGTTCTCCCCCACCCACTTGAGTTATTCTTTTAATGTGAAAGTTATTTTAAGGTTCCATGTCTGTGTATCTCACCAGTCTACATGCTGGGCATCACCTGCAATTTTGCCTGGGAACCCTTTGACAAAAATAAGTCCCAAATCATGACTGCATAAAGGAACAGTCGTCGTCATCAGGACTAAACCCAGGATGGAGAGCAAGGAGTAAATATAAACTGGTTCATTGTAAATGGCTTGTCACCACAGAAGTGGAGATAAACACTACTTAGTCCTCATCGCAGATTTATGGCTTATTCCCTGTTCAGCAACAGAGCCAAATGCATTTGTAGTTTCAAAAATTGAAATATCCCATTGAATTAAATGGAGCTATCGGATGCTGAATCAGAAAAAACCTAAATGCCTGCTTCAGTTTCTCGCCTCCCCTCCTTCCTTGGACTACTAAGATCACTGTAGCCCTGGTTAGTGCTAGTACGTGCCAGTGACACAACGAATGATGCTCCAGAAAAGCCTAGATGAATGCCTGACATTTCAACAGTGGATGCAGTCGGGGAATGATTGCTATTGAAAGCTAGACAATCTCCTTCCATCCGTTTTCTTTCCCAATTCAAATATTTCACCAGGGTTTTAACTAGCACAAATATTCAATGCAGAAAATAAATGTCCATTGCCTGAGCATCCACTCACATCGTCTGTAAATTGCTCCTCTTCATTTCAGCATCCCTGATTGAATTTGTGTTTTAATTATTTTTTTTTATAGCAGGCTTCAGTTGAGTCTGCGTTGCCCTAAAGTGCCAGCAGATCAGGAATCAATCATAATGCTATCAGTCACATAGTTGTACAGTACACTTGTCCTGACGGTAACTAATGGAGAGAAATGTGGTGACATGGTATGTCTCAAAATACCTGCGCATCTGATCCTTGTAAACAAAAATAATTAATTATGGAAAATATTGTTCATAAGAAGAGGGTGCATGAAAGTCGCCCGGCTCTATTCCAAAATCTTTTCTGCTCCCAGTTCTGTTTAGATGAGCACACTGTTCAGCTTCCACCTGTGCCCTGAAGAAGTCTTCATATCAGATTAGTTTCTAATGCCACAAACACGCCTGACTTGACTCATTCATTTATTTTACAACAATACAGCAGCTTGAAGCGATTTAAAACTTGAGCTGAAGACATCACAAAAATCCCAGAGAAAATGAGAACAATGGCTTGATGAGAGATATACCTGTCTGAAAAAAAAAGGAAAGATAGCAAGTCAGTGTCAGTCAAGATGGTTTTGTGTAGACACAAGACGTTCAGATATCTGGAATATGTTTGACTGAGTCCCACACCGCATTCTTATAAAATTAGCATTATAAATCTCCAGATTGAAAGAAAAGAGGATGTTTAATGTCCCATGCTGAAGTGCCTAATAAGCAGAAAAAGCAACAAAAAATGATGATAATGTACTCTGCCCAACATAAATTGTCAAATGACACAATGAGGCAGAATTTAGAGAACCAATTCTCTGCCTTAAAGCCCAAGTTATAAACAGAGCAGAAAACCATCCACTTTTAACTTAGATTGGCTGTCTACCTAAGACATTTAAGTTGAATTAACTGCAGATGGCAAAGTAAGAGGGCCTTAAACCCCAGCATGAACATTTTAGCATTAAGCCTTTCAGAACCAAACATAAAGGAAACTAGGGATATTTTCTCTGTAAAAGAGAGAGCATCCACACAGGGATTTGGTGGGCCTTAACTAATGCAATTTAATGTCACACCTTTGCTTAATTCATCTTAATCTTTCCCAAGTGTCCCACTGCAGCTGAGTTCTTTAGTTTGAAGTATTACAGTGGATCTAATTCGAAAGATAACGTTAGCTAAAGGCTTGTCGGTACGGGGAGGTTACTCAGTGCAGAGTAACCAGCTGCTTCTTACCTACTTTGTGTCAATACTCTTAGTTTCCACCCAAGTGCTGCAGGCTGCATCACACCACCTAACACGCACTGAGAGTTTGTGCAAAGCAACTACTGTATTTTAAATTCAGATTCACACCTCTTCGTGAGTCTAACGTTTACCGGATTAGAAGCAAGACAAACTTGTGAAGAGCAGGTAGGATACCAAACTGGGATGCAGTGATAATGACGGGAGATTGATGCTTATTAAGCAGAAGTTCAAAGTTGAAATAGGAAAACTACTACTACTAATAATAATAGTAATAATAATAATGCCTTTTGGAGATGGCATGGATACTGCTGAAAACAACAAAGCCTAAGAGGATTTACATTCCCAGGGTGACAAGGATCAAGCCATTATGCTCAATGGGACATTTCCATACATTACTCGAGCCAATAGAAAAGCCAACAGAGCATAGAAAACTGAATCTATGAAAGCCACTAAAAAAGAAGATCTCAAATTTCAGTTGGCAGAGAAGAAAGGGAAAACGAGAAGGGCGCAAATGGACCTTGAAGACCAAATGGGGACTGATTCTTGAAGTGAAGATGTAAAAAAGCTTTAAAAGGCTGGAATTAGAACTCTCTAAGTTAATTGCTGAACCCAGCAAAAAATGAAGTGTTTAGGGTTCTGCAGCCTCGTAATAAAAAACGTCATAGAGTTGCCCTCCCTTTACTAGTCTCCTCTGGTAGTACTCTCAAAAATTGCATCAGAATAATGAGGAAATTTTGGAAGAAGACAGGCTATTAACCCTTCTCCAAATCATACAGAGGGCACCCGTGACTGTCAGAATCTGAAACAACCAGGCTGCCAGCAAAACTCTTCAGCCACTCATCTCTACCTGCAAATCGGTCAGAACACTCTTT
>NW_009648925.1:2048699-2056995 GCF_000708025.1 Charadrius vociferus | reverse complement strand
CGTGTTACGGCAAGTAAAGTTTTGTAAATGAAAATCAGATCTCACCAATCTCTTAGAATTATTGCTTGTATCAGTAAGGGAAGGAATAAGGAAAAACATGTTTACTTTGTTTTACAAAATATATTTGACAATTTCTGATGTCAGAATTTGTCCAGGAGACAGAAAGCAGAGAGGAGGGTTAGGTGGTCACTTTTCATCAGGGCATCAGGTTAACAGCAAACCTCTTAAATCCACGCTAAATCCATTCCATGTTGTTTGTTACAGTACAGATTAGGAAAACAGGAATGCTCAATGTATGCTATGTGGTAGATATAAATAGGAAACATAAGTATGAATTAATTAAGCTAAGCAGGCCCCACAGAGGACTAAAGGAAACTTCAGAGACCTTCAAAAAGATAGATGAATGGCCAGCATAATGGCCAAGGAAGTTCACCGTATCTGCATGAAGTTATGCATTTAGGAGAAAAGGCAAACTGCTAAAGTACCTTACAAATGAAAAATGGCTAAGGTACAATTTCAGGGGGGAGGTTCTCCTTGGCAGGGAAAGGCAAGAAGATAAAGCTGTTGATAAGTAATTTTCTCACATCCCTCAATTTTCTTATAAAATGAGAAGTGGACTTGATGAAATTTGTCTAAGGCCAATGAAAAGCTAATTAGTAAACCTTTCCTGAAAGTAGTTATAACTGATTTTCTTTCAAAGTATGAGGATGCATTGAATGGCATCGTTCAGGACTTGCACCAGGCTTCAGTGCTTCAGCTGGAGGATGAAGACTGCTAAAATTTTCAAATTGCACCAAGCTGGATGTGGCTGCAAGAATGGCTGCGGTCTGGGTTCAGGTCCAACCTCCCCTTGGTAATCTAGGAGTAAGGTGGAGAAGATGGAGCTCAGCTCAGTAAGGACAGAGGAAAGGACCTGCGCTGAATCTACAGCTGAGCTACAGGACAGCAATGTTTCAGAAGATGGTTTAGTAGGGCAGTAAGTTTTTCACAAGCTGGATGTGAACTGATATCATGCAGTTACCAAAAAAAAGTGTACATCATGTTGCTATGTATGAACTGGCTCATACCTTGTAAGACACAAAGGAAACATTTCTGCTCAGTCTACACAGAGTTGTTAAGATTTCAGCTAGAATTATTGTGTCTGGTTTGGGAAAGACACGGCCCAGTCAGAGAGGACAGGGAGAATGGTAAGAGATCTAGAAAACATGACCAAAAAGGCCTAAATGAACTGCGCTTGTTCCTGAGGTGAATGCTAAAGGGGAAACATGATGAGAGTCTTCAAATATGTAAGAGGCCATTGCACAGGCAAGTGGAAAAAGCTGTTTTCCCTACCCATGGGAGGTATACGAGATGTAAATTGCAGCAAGGAAGCTTAGTGTCAGGTATTTTTCTGCCTTTCTAATAGCAAAGGTCACAAAACACTGGGATGGCCTATAGGGCTGTGGAGTCACCAGAGGTCTTTAGGAACAGATGGAACATATGTACAGGGAACACTTCAGGAAGTCATCTATATCATTGCCTTTGCCCCAAAGTGCCACCCAGCCTTGCTTTCTGTTGTGCAACAGACAGCTCAACAACTCCATCCTTTCAGCATGCAGATAAAATAAGCAAGCAGATAAAATACGATGAAGAACAATAAAAAGATAGAATATCTTGACACAGATCTGTGGTACAGCAGACTGAAGCAGACTGCTCTGGTCCAGCCATCTCTAGCCATCACAAAGAGACTGAGAACTTCAGAGGATTCAAAGAGCAACAAGTAGGATCAAGGGCATGGCAATTCACGAAAGATTGAAAAGATTGGGATTATTATCTTCAGAGAAAAACAAGGGAGGCAGAATAAAAGTATATGAAGTAACGTCTGGTACAGACTGATCAGGAACTTCTGTTCTTCCTGTCTCATTCTGTAGAATAAAGGTACCTTTTCTGAACTATCAAATTAAAGGTGGGATATTCCAAACTAAAAAAAAAAAAAACCAACCACCAAACCAACTCAACCCAAACCAAACCAAACAAAACAAAAACTAAAAAAGGAAACAAAGGAAGTACACAAGAGATTAAAATGGGGAACTTCTCTGCTACAGTATAGCCAAAGCATTTGATGAGCCAAAACTATTCAGAAAGAAAATGGCTTACCAACCAAGATATATGAGACACTTTAAAGTCTGTGAAAAAATGTCTGCCTGACATCAGCCCTTTGCACCACTCTGCTGTCCCCCATAGGTCCTTTACGGCTCTGCTCCGTCCCTCCAGAGCTATTTCCTTAGGGAAACAAGACAAGTCACTGAAGGAAGGATGCACGGACTTTTTCCACCAGCCACGGTGCTCCTGCCAGCCCAAGGACTGAGGCAAGAGCCACCAAACCCATCCCAGCTGGCAGTCCCTTAAACCACAGGGAAGCCACACCACAAACCCAGCTAGCTGCTGGCAGCCACAGAACAGGTGTGCAATGGGGGAAAGCAGCCAAAAAGCCCAAGTTTCAGGTATTGCTCTCTTAAAAGACAGCAAAAGGGCCAAAAAGAAGGACTGCTTGTTTTTAGGAGGACACTGTTCATCCCAGTAGGCTGGTCATACTTGTGCATCGCTGAAAGAATGGAAGACAGGGCTGATCCAAGGACTTTCTGTCTGAGATGTGTCTACATAACGTGTCCTGAACCAAAAAGACTGCTTTACCTCAAAAGCAATAACTTGAACAGACTTCGCAAAGTGTTGACGTTGTTATCATCCTAAGAAAACTGAGCATGTGTATCAAGGAGGTGTATCCAGCTGTTTCTGTGTGTCTAGTTTATCCAGCAACGAACAAACAGTGACAAATGATCTCCAACCCGGATGGCAGCATTGACAGTACCTTATAAACAGAAGGGTAAAGGTCGTCTTTGCAAAGTCTTACCCAAAGTTGACTTAACAAACCTATTTATTACTGAATAACTCAAACCATTAAATTTTCAATTATTTATACATTTCAGCTAGTGCCTATGAAGAACTGAACTCGAAGGGGGATCAGTTTAAGGACACATCCCAGAAACATACCAGAAATTTTGCCAGAAATTCTTTTAAAACGCAACAAACATCAAGAGACCACTGTCTGGGAAGGGATGCGGTGCTGTGTGTGGGCATTCAGAAAAATGTGACCTTTCTAACGCTGATGCATCATAGTATTATACACAGGGAGAGGGTCCCTCCTCAGCTTCTCTCTGTGGGTCCACTTTGGTAAAGAAGGGTTGATGTACGTGAAATGGTCTCTCTGTTGGTGATCTCCTTAGTGGCAACAGTTGGTTTTTAACGTTAGAGCTAGTGATGTAGCAACACCAGACTATTTTCAGCTAACAGCACTGATGCGGTTTTCAAACTATATAAGACTTCCAACGAGCTTGATGGAAGAGCACCACCTCTCCTGGCCTCCTAGAGCTTACAGACTCCAGAGCATCGCACCTGGAATGGCATTTGTGAAGTCCCTTTCACACTGGTATAAGCCTCTAGAAGGTTTTTTTGAGGAATAAGGAGGACCAACTGCATCCTGCAGATGAGACCCTGGAGAAGGACAGCACACCCTCACGTTTCACACCCAGGCAGATTCAGAAAGCCTCTGAAGCCGATCAGGAAGCTGGCCCATATAACACCAGCTCAGAAAGCCACCAAGATACCAACTACCACCTGCTCGGGAAGTCCAGGGAAGCTGCTTGAGCCTGAGGGACAATGTAAAATGAAAGTGGTCAGAAGAACATCAAAACGGTTTGACTGTGGGCTGGGGATATCCCAGACAATAAAGGCTGTTTGGTAAGTGCTGCTTTCCATCTGCAAAGCAGATGAGGGTTCAATGCTGAGAATAATTTAAAAGTCAAATAAGTGATTTAAAATGCCTTGTAATAAATAAGACTGTGTTTCTTTGTGAAGTGAACTGGCCTTGTTTGCTGGCTGGATTCATGCACACCAAACCAGAAAAGCAGATGAAGAAAAACCAGTCCCTGGGTGGAAGGAGGGACTCTTGCCCAGCCTGAGAGGAGCTGCAGTAAATGGTGGAAGAAAATATCCCACCAGCCTTTCAAAGGGCAGGTGGAAAAGGAGCTGGTGAGGGGGTGAAAGCACAGAACAGGAGAGGGCAAACGGCGGCAGTAGACTGCGAGGTAACGCACTGGATTTTCTTCTGCGTCAGAGCCGTAGGGAAAAGCCTCCGTCCCAAGAGAAGAGGCAGCTTCCCTTTCCCGCAGCCACTCCGGTGGGCTGACAAGCGTTGCAGAACTGCTGGTAATTGTGCAGTTGGTCCAAACTGCCAGACAAAGTTAATTCTCCATTTACAGAATCCAGGGGCAGGGAGAAAATAGACCTTGATAAAATATCTAGCTGCTAACCTTGTCAAAATGGCATAAATAAATAAATAAATAAATAGGAGCAGAAGATTCTGGGTCACTCATTGAATTCAAAAGGGAAAACCCAACAAGGTGACCCCAAATCCATACATCTCTGAGGGGAAAAATAGCTTTATTAAAAAAAAAACAAAAAACAAAAAAAACAACGTATTTTCAAAGACTCCTTATCAACACCAGTAGATGCAGGCTGACAGGCTGAAATCAATGCCAGCTATTGGAATATGAAAGCATGATAAAAAGCTACATCTTCCTTTGAAAAATGTATATTTGGATGTAGATCAAGGATACTTTTATTTCGTCAGCTTGGCCATTTTTGATCCACTCACTTAACATATTTAATTAAGTATACGGTAGTCAATCTCATTCCTAATTGCATGCAAAGTGGCAATATTTTGCAGATCGGTTTCTGCTTGGGAAATGTGTCTGTTTGTAGTACAGCCCACTTATGTACTAAAATGGCTGCTTTTTCCCCACAGTTTACAGAGAAGTTTACAAAGCTGGAGCTGTCAAAAAATAAAACATCCTGTGCTATAGCTGTGCATACTAACGAGTAGTCTTAATGCTGATGAATTTTTCATGTAGAGATCAGTAAGTCAATGTCCCTAACAAGGAAGAAACCCAGGTCTTATTTAGTGCCAAAGCAGAGCAATAAAATCATTTGGGGGGAGGACGGTGAAAAAAAACCCACGAGGCAAGTTCAAAACATCGTTTTTCTTTTAAATAGAATGTGTTATGGAAGTAAATTACACTTGGTAATACAAAAGTTATGTGGATCACGAATGAAAGAACTAGAAGAGTAGGGTGTAGTATAGGGTGAGACAATGTTAAAATATTGAATGCAAAAATAGCAAACGGGCCGGGTTAAAACAGAAAGAGGACGTCGCTGCGTCTTCACCGCAGAAACACTGATCACAGGCATATAAAATGGTTAATATTGCAGCTTCAAAGTTTAGTCTAGTGAAAGCTGGTTTTCATAATACGTTTTACCTGTAAGAAGGTGTCCTTTGAAGCTAAAACAGAAAAAGGCAAAGGTATAATAATTTCACTTGCCCTTGCAGGAGCGGTATGCTGAAGCTGATGACGAACACCAGCTGCTCACAGTTACACCAGACCCAGATTCCTACAGGTAACGGCTCGGGGTGGTACCGCCCTTTGAAACTACACAGAGCAAAGAAACCACAGATGCTGCTTATTGCTGGGAATGCTTATCAGTCTCAACTTATCATATCTTTTAATACATCAAATCATTCCTAACTAATTGGTATTGTGGTACCACCTGAGAGGTCCTGCTGGAACTGAAGACCCACTCATGCTGGACACAACCGTCAAAAGAAAGCGATGTCTGTCCATCCTCAAGTCTGCTACAACACGTAAAGACACAAGCACCAACAGGAATACATTCTCGGTCTCTTGTTGCTGAATCTGCACATCCTCTTACCCTTTCCTCTAAGATGTCTGGTTTTTATAGCTACAACTAAATTAATGAATGAAGGAACATTAACCCTATATCAACTACGGCAACTAGGGAATCCGAGGAGGAGAGAGGGAGAGTGGGGAGCTGCTGTGACGTGCCTGACCGCGATCAGCAGCTGCTGGTAAAAGCACTACCTTGCACAGTCAGGCTGTCCCTTTGTGTTTGCATAGTTTCTAGTGTGGGTCACAGCTTCAATGTCCAGGAAAAAAACATCTTTGCATGGCGGACGCTTTTTCAGATCCATAGTAAAGCCTGTAGCAGCAAAACAGCACTAACACAGAGCACACACCTAAATGAATTAGCAAGTTTTTGTGATTCGTCTTAGATGAATTGTTCCCTTTTCCTCTTAGCAGATCTTAAGTTTAAAGAAATTTGCATCAGAGTGTGAAGAAAAAAATATCAATTACCTTCTAGAAATTGAGATACTGGTCATTAAACTCTGCACTTCATTTAATTGTCATCACGTTGTGAGTAAGAGCAGTCACGCTGGCACAAATTGCAGTTTAATTGTTCGCAAAATACTCAAACTACACAAGGTGCCCTCTTCTGATCCCAGAAGCCAAGCCTTGAAACGTGCTCACAAGCCCCGTTTGAGGAGCCGTACCCCCGGAGCTGGCTTCGGAACCCCGCGGTGGCTGTTATCCCCATACGCTGCTGGCTGCGCTGTGCCCAGGTCCTGCATCCCGCCCCATGTGTGTCGTCTCCCCCACCCATAGGTCACCAGTTCACCAGCAGTCCCAGCAGATGGGAACTGGTGTCCTACAATTCTGCACTTCCCTATAGCCTGCACGCAGACGGCCACGGGTCCTGCCTGTCCCCAGCCCCCCACCCCACCCCCGGCACCTTAAGGACCTTAAATCACTCTTTAAACTGCTCCCTCGCACAGGGACATTTCAGGTCACATCACAGCCCACCAGAAGTCACCAGCGACCCAGATTTATTCCCTAGGGACTTCTTCCAACCTGGGAAAGGTGGAATAAGACACCGCCTTCCGTCATACCACTCAGCACACTGACTTGCAGCTGGGTTTTACTCCAGACCCCTTATAAGATTCCCTGACTTTCACAATTAGCAACGAATACAAACAGCCAGGGTACGGCACACATAGCACCAGGGACACAGGGCCACGCCGGCTGCAGCACCCTCTTCGTGGTGAGAAGTAAAAGATCTCTGAAGCTGAGCACGAAGAGGAGGAGGCTGCGGCCAGGAGCTATACCCGGAGAAACAAAGCACGCGTGGTTTTGCAGGGAACAAGAAAAAGCGGCAAGAAAAGCAGAGGAACTGAGGGAGAGCAAAGCGGGGCGCAGTTAGCAAGCACCTTTCTGGAGACGCCTTGCCTCCATCAAGCAGCTACTGCCCTCCAGCCCCAGCCGGGCACAGCGTTCTCCCAACCAGGGACGGTGACAGTCCCCAGCAGCTCAGGAGAGCCATGGCAAGTAGTGGGACAGCAACGGATGGGTGGGGGAAGGAGAAGCCCCCAGGGCCGTGGCTGTGCTGGACCAGGCTCAAAGGAAAGGAGGCTTCCATGGCAGCTGGCACGTTTTCCGATCACTCGCACACTTACCCTGGGAATTACCATAGCTGCTACTGGAGAGCACTGGTTAACCTGCTAGAGGGCTCGGGGAAGACGAGGTTATAAGTGGTTGTCATCTGCAGCACGGCAGCTGTCGCAGAGCAGGGCAATCCACACGGAGAGCAAAACACAGGCAGCCTCAGCCCAAAAGAGCCTTACCCGCCATCTCATTAATTGCAAGCTAGTCGCATGCTTCGTTGCACAACCTAAAGTAACATCCCACAGCAGGTTTTTCCCTCCAGATTCACAGCACCGGGCACAAGGCTGGTATGAAATGCAAGTTTAGGGGACCACGGGACAAAGAGGGAACTTACCTTCAGTTTATTTCCTACAGTGGGGAGGCTGCAATGGCCACGGTGCCAGGCAGTTCATCTTTCCATTTCCCCTTCCTCCTCCCATTACATCTGCAGCTACCCAGCAGGGACAGGCAGGTTTGCACCTCCCTGGCCCCGAGAGATGCTCCAGCGCATCCCCCACTGAAAGATACCCAAGGAGCAGCCACCCCAACCTTTGGGTACAGTCCTTACCCTGCGGAGAAAGACTGTCCCCAAGGGGTGGAAAGTTTGTGTAAGTCCACTTTGTTGACAGCGCAGAGGGACACAAATCCAAGCCCTTCTTAAAACAGAGTTCAAGGATACCAACAAGTTCCAGCGTGTCTCGTACTGGCACAAACTTGCAACTATAAAATATTTGAACACAATCAAAAGACCATGGAGGCTGCTGGTGTCCTGTCCAGGGGATGGGCAGAGCAGATGCAGCCCTGGGTGCACTGTCGTGGTTTAGGCCAAATTGGCTACTGGGGACCTGGGGGACCCCAGATGGGACCGACAGATGCTCTCCTCTACCCCTCTTCAGAGAGAGGGGCAGAGGAGGAAAAAGAGA
>NW_009648925.1:2046625-2048519 GCF_000708025.1 Charadrius vociferus | reverse complement strand
TGACCTTTCGATCCCTCAGCCTTTATACTGAGCATGAGGCAGATGGGATGGAATACCCTCGTTGGTTGGTTTTGGGTCACCTGTCCTGTCCGCTCCTCCTTGCAGGTGGGACCCCACTATGCTTTTCCGCTTCTGACCCTCCAACGGGGCAAATAACAAAGTTGGTTGGCCTTGGTTGTTATAGCAATAAGTATAAGCAAGGTCCTCTCTGCATACCATGCCTGGGCATCAGCTATAAACATAGGTCTTATCACCCTGAGAGAGTGAACATTGTCTGCACAATATGCTGTTAATTTCAGTTGTTAGAGAGGCCCAGCTAAGAAGAGAAGTTACTGACCAAAATTGGTTCTGTTTTACCTCAAACCAGGACATTCCACCCCTTATTCCATACCATACCATTGCACGCAGCAGCAATGTGGCTCTCCAGCTCCACGGGCAGCACAGCCACGATTGGTACCGCTCGTGCCCGTCTGCCTTGCCCCCGAGCACAGAGACCTCCAGAAGCCGGGGACAACCTTTGCGGCAGCCTCAACAGCGTTTCATTAAGTGAACTGCCAGCGACTGACTCCATCTCTCTCCTTTTCCCACTTTGTGCTGTAGACACGCAAAGTGGAGGACGGAGGTGGCAAACTAGCACGTCCTCATCTTTCTGCAAGGATTTCTGACTCATCTGCCCCTAATCTGCATCTTGGCAACCCAATGGAGTGATACATCGCAAATTATTTGCATCAAGCAGCCCCATGAGTATGTGGCTGTGAGACGAGCTCCTTCTGAATCTCAGGATTTATGGCCACATCCGTACCACCAGTGCCATGGCCAGGATGGCAAAGACTCACCTGCAGCTTGGCTCCTTTAGCTGCTCTGAAAAATGGCAAAAATAGCGAGGATGAGGCAAAGAGCACGTCACAAGGAGCAAGGAGAGAAATTATCAGATAATTGGAGGGGAAAAAATATTACAGCATGAAGGAAAATGAGGGCCTGATTGTTGGCGACTTCAAGCAAGAAGGGGAAAGGAAGAAGCCCCTCCAATCAGGCTGAAAGAAGTCAGCACAGAAGAGGGCTGCAGGAGAGAGGAGCACCTTGACTACACGCTCTCTGCCCTGGGGTGTTTTGTTTGTTTTTTCTAAACAGAAGGTACAAGTCCAGGCTCTGCTCCTGAAGTTCCTGTTGGAGATGGTCCCCAGCCAAGCAGGAGATCCAAAACACCTCTCAGAGCAGCTGGAACAAAGCTTTGCATCTGGAGCCCTGTATGACAGAAAAGCTCAAATCTGTCTGCTCCAAACGTTGAGGAAGTTTGGATGGGGGTGGAAGCGTGATGGCCAAGATCTGCCTCTCCTCTGACAGGTTAGCCGTAAGCAAAGAAGTTATTTCTCTCATTTTAACTCTCTGGGCCCAGAAATTGAAATGGTTTCTCTCAAAGACACTGTCCAGCAGGAAAAACTTGAGCTGAAGGAGTTTGTTTTCAGGAGTACAGCAAAGACAATATATCAGTTTGCAAGGCAAGGCCAAGAGTGAGTGTGTATTAGATGGCTTTTGTTGAGTTTCGGATGACTTTTTATTTTTTTAGATGACTTTTTGGGTTTTGGGGTTGTTTTTTTTGTTTTGCATTTTTTTTTCATAAACCAGTCTGTCTAGCAAGCGTCACTTCCCTGCGAGTGCTGGCGAGTGGCAGAGGTGGCTTCTCCTCCCCTGCCCTTCCTGCTACACCGATTGCAGTGGAACAGCTGCCATTCACAAACGCTTATCCCACAGTGGTGACTGCTGCACAGCGGGCAAAGGTCTCCAGATTTATATCAATTCCCAAAATTATTCGCGAGTAGTCTGCTTTTCAGAGAAAAACTAAGAAACCCAAAGAAGAAGAAACCCAAAGAAGAAGAAACTCAGAAACAACCGT
>NW_009648925.1:2030916-2046578 GCF_000708025.1 Charadrius vociferus | reverse complement strand
TTTTTTTTTTTTTCTTTCTTTTTCTGGCTTTGTTTAGTCTAGTTTTGGATTTCTCTGTTGAAGCCTGCTGGATCAAAAGGCACTTGTTTGAACAAGGCACGCAGCGTGGGTTTGCTTCGCACGCTCCCTCGCCGTGCCATGTGCATCATCACCAAAGCCGTGCTGGGGGCTCGCCCACCGCGGGAGCAGCACATCAGTGTGACGGTGGCATCAATAAGCATCTGCGCTAAAATGTTGAGATTTGAGAGAATCCACAAATATGCCTGCAAACACCTGGGAGGCGAACAAATGACGATGTGGCTGCGAACTGCGTGTTTGCAAGGAGAGTGGGAGAGCAGCGATTAGCAAACAGCGCTGCGGACACGACGGGGCTGGTAAGCGAGCGCTGACAAACGGGTGAGTGGAGAGGCATCACGTTGCAAAACTGCCTGTGGGCTGTCGCTTTACCCCGGGGCTGTCGCTTTACCCCAGTGCCTTCACCCCTGCCCGTTGACACCCCCCCAGATGCACTCCGCTTGCACAAGACCCTCCAACCCAAGCAGCGACGTTGACTTGGGGCCAGGTGAGAAACGCGGCTGGGGCGGGGGCCCACGCAGCGAGGCTGACAGGCAGCACTTCAATTCGGCTCTGGCGGGAGCAAACGAGCACAGGTATGGACACGATTTATTTTTCCTGTTGGAACACATTCGTCTGCGGATTAGCGGCTGCTCTGCGCGCACCGGTCCGGATACCGCCAGTTAACTCTTCTCTGCCAGCCTGCAGCCGTCCCGCTAGGCAAAACACCGGTACACCGACAGCACCCAACTCTCCAGCCAACCTCTGGTTCCCCGGGGAATAGTGCCCTTTGCACGAAGCACATAAACCCAGCTGCCAGAGGCACACTGACCTGTAATATTTTTTTAATTTTTTTTTTTTTTTTAATTTTGGAGGGGAAATACAGAGAAAGAAACATCTCTAAGACAGGGGTTCCCTTTCCTAGACAACAGCAAAGCTGGTGTTTCTGGACCAAGTCCAAGGAGGATCTGTAGAATTCCTGGTTTCCAATTTTTACAGGAAAAAAAAAAAAAAAAAAAAAAAGAGGCCAAAATCTTCAAAAGCAAACCCACAGCAATCCCCGGCAGCTTCTGTTCCTTATTTAGGGTAGACTACATGTGAAATCTAATTATCTCTCTGCAACTCCCTGTGCAGTCAAGGCAGACAGAGAGGGATCCCCAGGGAGCAATTCCTTCAACCTACCTGAAACACCTACCTTGGGACGTGACTGGCTCCCTCTCACACCCAGCACCCTGGGATGCTACACCGAAATAACTCCAGATCTCATGTTCTGTGACGCACGGGTCGGACTGCCCCTTTACACGCTGCAGAGCAGCTTGTCCTTCCAAATATTAGCCACTTCAAACACTTGGAGACAAAGAAATATCTTTGGCATATGTTGACCCAAGGGATGAGCAGCAATGGTGAGATCAGTCAGCAAGAGGAGGCAATTTCACGGTGTGCGCTTTATTTTCCTCCTTCTTCCCCCAGATTATGGCATAACTGCATTTAGTGTTCCCATACAGCCACACAACAGCTCGCTTTTCCATTCATCAGATCCGGAAGTGTCCCTTGTTCAGGGACAGCTGCTGAGACATGAAGAGAACACAAGACGCTCTTAACGGCCAGTCGGGGAAGCGCACCTCTTGCCTGCTGCAGCGTGCCACATCTCCAGCCTACAGCAGAGGATGTTTCCTCCGTGAGAGGTGAATGCTGGTCACCACTGTACAAGAAAATCAGTGGTTTGGAAGGAAAATGTTGACTCAGCAGTTGGAGAATTCTTGGACAACTGAGCTGGAGAGGACTTGCCTCCCTCTCTGTAAGAAAGGTGGGGAAAAAAGTGTCTGCAAGGGACATGGTTCATATCAAAGCTAAGCAGGAGTCTGTGGATTTTAAACACGAGACAAAAGGACAAAGCACCATTGACTGGGGATAGAAGAGGAAAGGGCAGAAAGACAAATGGTGAGAGGAAAAGCACGACTGAACGTGGCTACTCAACCCAACCTGAAAGGCAATCCATGCTGCCTACAGACTTCTTCAATCACTGCAAAAACTTACCTCTTTCTGGATAACAGAAGAACATCCTTCAAGGGACACAGTTGCTGCTTCTCTAGAGCCAATACATCAAATGTAATTAAGCTTAAACTTCCAGGGACAGCTGGTTGTGGAGCCACCTGTAAGGAAGCAGTGCCATCCATGCCAACGTACATCCCAGGAGACTGGGTGTATTGGTGAGGACTCTGCACAACATGAAGAAACATATCTCAGCCACGTTTCTTGAGATCCTTTCCATTCCTAATGAATGAAGCTGCATTGTGAAGTGAGAGATGAAGGTTTGGTGGCACGCTGTTCCAGCGGGAGGGGAGGCTGTGTACCGTGGATGGCCACCGTTATCAGTAGAAACCACCCCAATTTTTGAGCAGCGGGCTCAGGCAGGCTAAACAACTTGAAAGGCATCGAACTGGCACGAAGGGAGGATGAAACGGAGCAGCCATTGAGCCAAGAGGTTCAGACCAAAAGCGATGAAGGAAACAGGCCGGTTGCCTGCACAGCAGTGCCACAGTGCAGGTAACGCATAAAATCAACTGTTATGACACATTTGCAGGCAAAAAGTTGGCATGGTGGTGTTACCAACACCTGGTGGAGAGATTCACATGCCAAAGGCAGAAATGGAAGGCAGAAAGGTAGATGGCAAGAGAGGAAGGGAAGGAGCACCCTCTGGCAAAGACGGCAGCAACCACTTTTGAACCAACAACTGTGCCTACCCAGGCAGCTCAAACTGCCCAGGACACCAAAACGTGCCTTCTCACCCCACACAGACCATTCTAACCTGAGGTGCCAACTCCCAGCTCTGTCACTCAGGGCCAGGACTCTTGCAGCCCACATTTGCTCCTCGGATGGAAAATGTAACCCCAACTCAGCTCCCGAGCAGGGCCTTCTCCTAACCACGGCAGGTTCATGTGAAAGGCAGTCCTGGAAGCCAAATTTATGAACAAACTCTTCCACCAGCTGAGCTCGTGTTTGCCAAACCCGACCTTACCCAAACCACCAGCTGGGCTTCCAGAGCTCTGTGGTTTCTTTTCCTGTGCTTATCTCCAACCCTGCTCCTATTAACAGCTAATTTCCCCTCTGTATCCTTATCTGCCTACTCAAAGGGGGATCTTGAAACGCAGAGGTTATCAGCTCCCAAAGACAAGCTCCTAGGCAGCTCTCCACCCTCAGCTCACATGAGACTGCACAAATCCTGCCAACACCCCTAAAACAGAAACCTGCTGCCCCCTGACCCTCCAGGAGCATCTCTATTAGACCCGGCTCCCTGATTCTTGCGTGTTTGCCAGCGATATCTGGTACCGCAGTGCAAAAGCCACCCCACTCTGGTAACAGGGGGTAAGGAGGAAGGAAAAACTTCACCTGAATTGAGTCGAAAATTCTCCAGGACCATCTGCTGAGGACCACCACCCAGGTGTCTGTCCCACCGCTCACAGGTTTGCGGGCAATACAGCCCCACTCCCTGGCTTACCATCTCTGTCATTTAACTCCAGCGCAGGAAGCTCCATGGTGGACATCAACATGGGGGAAAAAAAAGGAAACGTTTTCAAATTTAAAAGCAACATGAAACCGAGCAACCACTAAATTGCCTTGTAATCGCAATCATTACATTTGTTGGAAGGAAACAGAAAAAGACCCAGCTAAGCACTATGTATTTAGCATTTTAAAGCTAAAAATAGCAGTGACTGCATCAGCAGGGGGAAGGAATTTGAATAGAAAGTGAATGACCACCAGCAATTATTTCTACATATTTTAAGTAAGCGCCCTGGAATTGGATAAGGCAACACATGTTAAAATCCCTCTCGCAGCTAGGAGGAGAAATAGAAACAGGTAAAGTATTAAGGAGGGTAGGAGAAAGGGTAAAGCCAACCATAAAGAGAAGTTGGAGGTTAGGAAAGATCAATTATCTACAAGGAAACAAGATGTACTTAGGGAAGATTTAACACTGAGAAGGAATTTAGGTTTTGAAGGGAGGATTCCTCATCTCCTCTGATAGTTCAGCTTCCCAGATGTCGTGGTTTGGGTGTCTCCTGGTCCACAAATAAACCCCTTTCTGCCAGTGACTATTCCTGACACTTTACATGGTTCAAAGGTTAATTAAGCACTTCAATTCTGTGGTGTCAGCGAACATGGTCAGACTTCAGCAACAGCACAGAGCTATGAAGGAATAACATGTAAACTACGGATATTCTTTCCACTTCATTTAGGAGGATGCTAAAACTGAATCATACTCTGTGTGCACACTTCATCAGCCATAGCTGTGCGTTAGCTCCATCACGAGGAGATAATTTCTCCTGAGTCACGCCACAGCGCTAGACATTAGCTTCATAAATTAATGCCTGTATCTGCAGATCCATATGGCTTCTTCTCAAGCTTATGGAAAACCCAACCTAAGAGATCTCTGAACCACGGACGCTGATTTTCCACAAGTCTTGAATTACAGAAGAAATTCCACAAGGGTGGAAGGCGGCTAATATTTTGCCTATTTATAAATATTTATAATTAGAGAGAGTGGATTATTATAGGCCTGTCAGTCTGAAAGTAACCCCTGGGAAAATAATAGTGGATACAGAGTTAAAAGAAATGAAGGCCAATCAGTGTGCTTGCGGTAAACAGATCTTGTCAAATTGATTCTCATTGTAATAGATTACAGTTTCCTTGATAGAGCAATAGTATTATGCAGCAATCCACTGTACCACTGCTTTCTTCACGCAGGTTGGGCCAGTCCTGCTCTGAATAAGAAAGCCAGCCGAGCACGCCTTAAAATTAATTTAAATTTGGCCAAAAGTTTCAGAACGTCGCTGGAACTGGGAGCTCTTTGGGGTGGCAGTGTCCCACTGTGGTCTTGCATTGGCTCCATGCTGGTTAGCATCCTTACTAACAGCCCGGGTAGCAGGAGCATCACTGAGACCATGGGTGATGGAGATGAAGAGATTAAGGAGCCGCTAGGGGAAGAGGATGCCGCGCTGCTGAGAGCAGCGATGACAGTCACCCAATGGAAGCAAACGAGCAGCAGCTCGGTGCCAGACCCAGCACGGCTCCATGCAGCCCCAGTGCAGTCAGGCTGGGGCAGAGCCACTCTGAAAGACAGCAGGAGCTCCAGGCGAGCAGTGACAGCCTCGGGGGCTGACGTGATCAGGGGACGTCACACGGGAGTGGGCACACGGCTGTGGCTATTGCAATGCCCACTCCAGTTTGGGAAATGCAGGATGAGGGGGATATGTGGCTCTGCAGCACGGCCCAGGAAGCCTTTTCCCAGCTGCCCCCTGAGCATCCCGTGTCCGCAGGGCCACCAGAGGTGAGCAGGCAGGAGCCTACCAGCACTGCGCTTGGAAGATAAAGCAGATAAATGAGACTGGAAATAAGGTCCATGCTTTCAGCCCTTGGAACAACCATCATGAGATTTGGCGCCTCTGTCACCAGAGAGGTTCAAAGTCCGGATCAGAGAGCACACGTTTCCAAAAAAAAAAAGCTGATTCAAAGCAGCACTGGGCAAAGGCGACATTCCCATCTCTTAAATGGAAGTGCAGCTGACACAGTCACAGGTTGCTCCTTCTGACCACGCAACCAGCACTGCTTCCAAGCAGTTATTAAAAACAAACAAACAAATAAAAACACTGCTAGCTCAGAAACCTGCATTTTGAGTCCAACGCACAGCAGCATTTGTCCGGTGTGAATAGTGCCTGAGGAACTTCCACACAAGCTGCAAATCAGAGTGTAATAGCCAGTGTTATTAATAGCTGCCTACAGCAAGGCATGAATTCACCACCAAACCCCACGTGGATATCTGTTCCCATATAACCATCCCTTTGTGTTTGGGCATCCATTAGGCTACGGCTAACGCGATGGCCCTCGCACCTCTGAGCAGCAGGAGGGGAGCGGGTGGCATTTGCCTCCCTCCCGCCGCAGTTTTATTCTGGCCCCTGCGAGCCCGAGCTGGGGACCCACAAGAGGGCGGTCGGGGCTGTGTTTTCCCTTCCACTACATCATTTTCCACCTTAGCATCCCGGGGAGGTTCGCCACAAAGTCGCTTTTCACCTTCTGTGGCCATTTGCTGCTACTTTCTGAAGAGAACGCAATCGGTGTTATCATAATGCCACGATATATACAGAAAACGTTCACTGCAGATGAAGCGGCTATTTATTAATCGCAGCCCCCGGCACGTCTGTGGTGTGTGGGGCAGCCTGGTTTAGGGCTGCATCAGCCAGCAGGCCCCCAGATCACATGGCTGATCACGCTGGTGTTTTGTAGGGTCAGGGTGTCCGCAACATTTATGCGGAGCTTTTCAAGGCTGAAACTTCTTCTCCTACTTTATTTATTCAGAAAATTCAAAGCCATCATATTAAAAATAGATACGAAATATTAGACAAAGAAATCAAATCTCTCCTTCTGAGCTCAAGTATTACACCATTACCAGTGTTGAACTCTGCTTTAAGACCACAGTCACCACCACAAGTTTTATCCAGACCTAGATACTATCATTATACTGTCATTAGTATTATATTCTCATGTCTTTGACAGCTCTTCAAATTCCGCTGTCTCCTGTTTCCACCTCCCTCACTTCTTCACCCCCCTCCAAAACAAGGGCCACGCAGTGCTGCTTTCCCCTTCTGCACAGCACAGCCCACAGGTACAGCAGCTTTCCATCTGTTCTCCTCTCCAGATCCTCCACCCATCCCATCACTGCTTTCCCTCCCGCCTGTGCACTTTCTCTTGTCTCCTCCTCACCTCCTTGTGCACCTCTCCTCAGAACCCTATCTTCCCTCACATGCACACAGCTTAACCCCCCCCCTTGCCTCTCCCAGCATGGTGGCATCTCCCCTTACCTCCAAATACTCTGCACTTTCACTGTCTGGAGATGTTTTCCTCCAAATCTACCCAAGATCCTTTCCAGTTTGACTTTGTTCTGTGGTTTACATACCTTCTACAACCAGTCAAAGCAAATTTTTTATTTTTTTTTTTTTTTAATGAAAATACACATTGGGAATGCAACTCTACGCCAGCCATTCAGAAGCAACTAAAAGGGGGGGTGAGGGGGAAGTTTCTCCTCTGTATTTGACCCTACGGGAGTCACAATTGCAAAATCCTTTTGGTAAGACGGTATCATACTAAGAAGCATCAGAAAACAGCAGCAAAAAAGTCACAGCCCTTTGCTTACGCAGGAGCCCGAGGCTCTCCAGACTGCCCAAGGCAGGAGGAGATACTCACCACAGCCGCACCGCAGAGGGGGTACATGTCAAACCTCCCCGTTTCAGCTGGAGGGACACCGAAGCCTCTGCCATTTAAAGAGTGACATTTCTCTGGCTACCGCCGCCGCAGTGAGCATCCCACCCTCCCCAGTGGCCACCCACTAGAGGGAAGCCGCTCACGCAAGTTACTCTCCTGCAGCGCCAAGGTCTCTACGGGAGCTGGACCAAGAGCACACATCCTTTGCGAGACTCCCACCCCCAGCCCTGAGAAAGCCCAGCTCTGCCGGGGCAGCGGGAGAGAACCCACCAGGCAGGAGCCCTTGAACTGCAGGGCTTCCAGTGAGCCTTCACTCCACAACAGCAGAAGAATGACCGCTTAGAAAAGTGTGGCACCAGCGAAAGCAGTCACAAGTGTGCAGTGCCTGGATTTGGCACTGAAGCCTGCACTGCCGTTTTACAAGCTCTCCTTCCGCCCGCTTCCTTTGTTTGTGCTATTTCTACGGGGACCACGCCGCCCCACAGAGCTCTAACAGCAAACGCAAGACGCTGGCAACACGGATGCACCGAACAGGCGGACACAAGGAAGTGTGATTAGAGCTCTGCCTTGCCATTGCACGGCAAGCGTGGGGGCGTGGGGAATTAAGATAACGTCCTCCCCTGGAATCCTTTAGAGGACATTAGAAAGTGTTTCTTGTTTCTTCAACCAAAGCGCACAAAAGAATTTGGGTGGTAGGGAGAGCCCTACAGGAACATAAGGTCTCTCCTAGGATGCAGCGCCCACAGCCCAGCCAGACACTCCGGACCTCAGCCCCGCTGCGCTGGCTCTGCCCCGTGTTTGGCCACCGCCACCGCTTTCTTCCAGCTCACCTGCACAAGGAGAGCTCCTCGGTGAAGACCTGAGCTCCAAGATCTGCTCTGCGCTTGCCAAAGTAGTCCCTGCACACAGCTGCTAGGTTACCTCCACTTTGGCTGACATGCCAGATACTGAAGTCATAAAACATTTTAGAAAAATAAAAATAAAAGAGAGTTTATAAAAATACCTTATCTTTCCATTTCAGCTGGCTCCCTTACCCTAGCTACATTTCAGGAGCAAACAACAGTAGCAGCTAAAATGTGCTGACAAGTCAAGGTCCTGCTCGTAGTGGGGAAGGTCACGGATAGCACCACCAGCCATAATCCACCCCGCAAAGCTGCCTGGGACGGAAGTGACAGCTCCACCAGCAAATCAGATGATCTGTGTAGGTAAACTCTTTCATATACAAGCACTTTGTTGAGATTTGAGTTAAAATGGCCTACTGACCTGCTGTTATTCTCAAGGCCTGCCACCAATTTTTGATGTATACTGGATAACCGAAGGAAGCCCACTGAGGCAAAGTGGATTGAGTTACAGAAGTTAAACCTGCACTGTAACTGGGAAAATGCACGCTTCACAAGTATGCATTTGTCACGTAGACCCTATTAACTACATGGAAACAGCCATTAACTACATGATTTCCCCTTAAAAAGTTAAAAGGCTAAAAGACAGGGAGAAACCTTCACTGTTTGCTAAGATCCACAAGTACACAGAGCGCATGCAACGCTTTGCTACAAACAGAAATAAAAGTTATTGCAGATTATCCTCAACCCACCTTTCACCCAACTGTCTGTCAAACAACGCAAATCCATTTCAAATGCATCTCCTTTTACCTAGATGCAGACGTGTGTGAAATTCAGACAGGTAGTTCTGTTTGGGCAAAACCAAAGCAGGGATCAAAGCTGTCACGCAACAGGCATCTAAGTCCAGCCTTAACGCTCCGTGCTTCACCTAAAAGGCAAATAAGCTACTTGTGGGCAATTTAGTAAAATTTTAAACCCAAGTTTGGGGGCCATTTGAGAGCCAAGATGGACAAGAACAGATTTCAAGAAATTGAACAGCGGTTGTCAGAACTGGGAAGACAGCATTTTTACAGAAAGCAACATAACAAAAATATCAAAGAGCAATTTTATTTAGCATATATGGCACAAAACTTACAAGAACCGTTTTGTTCCCTTCTTAAATTTAGTACAACTAGCAAGGAAAAAAAGGCATACTAATACATTTAATAAGCTGTACAGCAAGTGAAATGTGGAAAGAGGCACCAGAAAGATCTACCAAAAATCAAAGTGCATGAAAAATACCTACTCTGAGCGCCTCACGGTATTGTATTAAGGCACCACTCCTTTAGAAGGTTTACTGAATACATCAAGTGTGCAACTTCTTGGTTTGGAATGTAAGAGTCCTTCAGCCTGTACCGGAACTGGATATCGCAACCTCTGAACGGAACAACACTTCTCCTTGTAAATGCTATATGGAGAGACCTCTTTCTGCCCAACATCATCTCTCAGCCAGAAGTGTCACTGTTGCTTTGAAAAAGCCAACGCAGGTTATCAGAGTGACCAGCATTTTACTTCAGTTTTAAGCTGTAGTGTACACCAGGCCTACAAATTCTTTACAATGGTTTTATAGAAAAGAAATGCTGCAGAGACAAAAGTCACATGGGACATACCAGCAACTATGTTATCAATAATTTATCAAAAGAACTTCTAAGGACTTCCTGGAGTATCTCTTAAAAAAATCAAAATCTGAGTAGTGTTATAATCCAGAATAATTAAATACACTTTTCAACAGAATATTACAAAGTCTCCTTTAGGACTAGCAATCAAGTCTGACAAATTCCACAAGACTTCAGGAACTTTAAGTATGTATGTATAAAAATCCTAATATTAGACAGTGGTAAGTGTTTTTCATAATTGGAAACATTTAATCAAGTACCTGTAACTGCAAATCATGTTGTACTGGTGTGTATATATAGACACACATATATATATACACACACACACTGAAACAGACACATACACACATCAAAACATCATTACAAGAGCCAAACAGACACCTTGGTTCGTTGTGGATTCTGCACATCACTGCTCTTAAGTACTACAGAAGTTGCACCAGGTTTTTTTTGTTTCAGCATCTTCATTAAGAACTATTCCTTTAAGAAGCAAATCGCTTCAGTTACAAGAAGAGGTACCACAGGCCAGATTCACATCTAGTG
This sequence comes from Charadrius vociferus, assembly GCF_000708025.1. Taxonomy (NCBI): domain Eukaryota; kingdom Metazoa; phylum Chordata; class Aves; order Charadriiformes; family Charadriidae; genus Charadrius; species Charadrius vociferus. The sequence goes on along the minus strand of NW_009648925.1, from coordinate 2,036,236 downwards.
TAAACAGGTTCCAAACAACCAAACAGAAGTTGCATCCGCTTCTTACCAGCTTTGACTTTGGTTTTGCTGCTCAGCTGGATCACCAGTCTCCTTTACTTGCAGGAAGAAGTTTGATAAGAAATCAATGCCCATATCGAAACTTAAGTGGGAACCAGTAAATGCAGAATATTGGATCAAACCATCGTACAACACCTCTACTGTAGAGAGTTTCAGACATCTCAGGAGCTTGAGAGTGCTTAACCCGAACTCTGCAAAAGCACATTTCTCTATAGACATGCAAAGGCATTTAAATATGAACCCTAGGCGTTACAATATTTCATTTTTTGTTCTCTTACGGTGTAGACCTCAAGAACACAACTGCGTGTCCCATTATAAAACCAAAGCACCCTTGAGCATTACAAATTCTAAACAGCAAAAGCTGAAAAGAAGGGCATCTGGAAGTGATCTACACATTACAGAGCATGGTGTTTCACAAGTCTCAGAGCAGTTCAGTTCATACTTTCTGGGATAACTTTCCCTATACCTTTGCCCCAATACAGAGCTGTAGTTTTCAGTAACTCTTTTACCCCTGAATTATTTGCTACCACATATAAAACACGCCACAGAAGTGGCAGTCAGGGCTAAACATTTAGTAACATGTCCTTTTTGTCCTTTATTAACAATTACAATCAGCAGAAAGAAAAACTATTCACTCAACTCATTTATTTCATGATTTATATGTAAGTCATGTAGCAACTTAACATTGGTGTTATACATTTGTGCTTCCGTTCTCTGGCACTTGGAGTAGGAATTCATTTCCAGATAATCACATCTTGCTGAAGCATTCCTTTGCAAGACACACAACTTGAATTCCCTTTAAAAAAAAACAAAAACAAAAAAAAAACAGTTAAAAGTCAATAGGTGGAAGTATACTTTGTTTGCAAACCTCATCAACAGACTTTCTTCCACAGAAGACTCTACACTAAAGTCCCACGGAACTTCACACAAGAATGAGGCAGAGACCACACTGGAATTGGACCACACTGCCTATTATATATCAACATGTGACTGAGAGTGGGACAGAATACGTGGGAGGTTTTACGCTAGTGACTTCCAACCTTCTGTGACTGCAATGTTCCTAGTTACCGAAAGTTTGCATCCAATCCCCTGCTGATACGATATACACACTAGCCTGGCCTTTCACAAACGTACCTTTTTGCACATGCTAATCTGCATAACAGCATAGCTTATAAGCGCCTCCTTCAAATCGTGATTCTTTTGTTCTTTAAACCGTTCAATGTCAGCCCAGGCACTTTTGACAAAGTCTCTGGAATTAAAAGCAATATTTTTGTTAGTAAGTGTTTTACGTGATCCATCCTCAGCTGATCTTCCTTCCTCTGAACCCTCAGCAGAGAAACTATGCATGACAAAGCGCTCCATCTTTCAGTCAGTAAACCAAGTCCTGTAGTTATTATGCAGCCCACAGTGTCCTCATTTTATAACTGGCACTACTACCTAATTCTTCACCTTCTTCTTAAGGTTTTGAATCTAGAGGATCAGTTTCACAGGATGTGTTGGGTTGTTTGGTTTGGGGTATTTCTTCCCCAGTAAGCATCACTGCCATAGAACCAGCATAATTCTGAATATACTTTTCTCCTCAGATTCTGTTGGGGGTGACTAAGTATCTTCATGCTAACATTCCGCACACAACATTGCACATTTCTTTGACAACTGTCAAGTCAGAATCTTGGTCTTTCCAACATGAAAACTCACTTTTCATCAGGATTTGAGACACTCAAGTACAACAAAAATATTTACAATGCAAATTTGACTTAGATAATTCACGTCAGGAATTAATTTTGTTCATTTGGTGATAAGTCTTCAGGTCTCCTTAACTAAAATGGAGGTAGATTTCTGCAATTCATAGCTTTCATTTGTGCTGGATTATACATAGAAGGCAAGTATTCACTTGAAAATTCCTGCCAGAGCTACAAAAGCAGATCTCCAGTACTTCTGTCAAAATGATTAAGAAATTGCATTTGCTGAGCGTCTCGTTGTTTTGAACTATTCATGAACTAGTCTTATCTTTCAAGCTCTAATCCTAACATATCGGGAGATACCACGTTTACCCCTTATGTTATATGATGAACGTGTTCTGACACAATCACATTCCTTTAGGAATGTTAGTTCCTATTTTTCATGTTTGCATTCCTGAAGAAAATTTCATTAGAGCACCGAGAAGCAGTTACTCAAACACAACTCACCAGAACTTCTAATGTATTTCAAACAGGAGTCAGTTGTCCCCCATATGAAAAGCTGTACAATATCAGCTCAGGACCCATACACATAAACCAAAGTAAATTCTACATTTGAAGCAAATCAGCTTTTGAGTCTTAGGCTATTCAGCTGCAAACCTACAAGCCCACCTGCTAAACGTATTACTAGCTGAACATAAAAGCATGCAAGCCAGCCATTAGAGTGGGATCAGTAACTGGGAAAGTCATCAGGTTTTACATAAGCCATATACTCAGACCAGAAGCTAACTGCATGTACTGGACTTTATTTCACAACTTGCAGCTGACAGGAGCTTTTATAGACAGCTCATAAACACCAAGAATATATTAAAAACACTTATAAAATGCAAACACCTTCAAGAGCATCCAGTCAAGGACTTTTGCTAAGACAAGCCCTGTGTTCTCTTTGAAAAAGTCAAGCCTATTTACCTGCCCTCCAGATTTTTAGCCTTAAGTTGTTCTTCTCCTTCCTGTATCTGCTCTTCCAGAACCTTTATCTTGGCTTCCCTCTGCTCAGGGGTTTCCTGCCCGAAGAGCTTGCTGGTCATCCCTTTCAGGGAGAATGTTCTCACAGTCTACAAAAAACAAAGACACTCTAGGTTTGGGATTCTTGAGCACAGCCACAACGCATTATGTGATTTTTACCAGTATTTGGGCTTATTCTTACTATCCGGCTAATTTTTTACTTTAACTTCCATTTTATGAGTGTGCCATTGATACGGAAGCTATAGAAGGTACGGTGGCTCACATTAGACTGAGCAAAGTGTGGAGGAATTAATTTATCGTTCAAACCCAAAAGGCTGGTCTGTGGATTGCACCATAAGTTAGTCATTCCACTGACACGGGTAATCTGTTTTCTGAAGTAGTAAAGAACTCAAGTCTTGTGTTCTGTATGAGAAAGAAAAGCCGTAAAATAGTTGCATATAGAGCTCCAACAGATCCAACAGGAATATTAAGAATTCTAAACGCTTTTTTGAAGTTACCCCTTTAAGATAATATTTTCAGTAACATTATATTCCATATAAAAGGGACTATCCACGTATCAGTAATATCCACCTTTCAAAAGGCAGTGGAAGCCTTTCAGAATTTTTATCTTTAGGGTAGAGTTGTTTGAGTTATTCTGCTCAGGTCCTATTTTCTGCAACCCTTTACTTGCTCAGTATTCAATAAATGAAGTTTGGTACAAACAGCTTATATCACCAAGAACCAAGTTACTTTAAACCTCAGATGCCTACAGCTCATACGATACCGCTTCTCATAAGCAGCAGACAGCATGTTAGTAGCATTTAAATGTCATTCTAAGTAAATGGCTCAAAAAATTATAAAAAAAGGCATCTTGGAGAAGGAAGTGGAAAGACTCACTCCTGTTGCCAGCTCTTCACACTGCTGTTTCTTAGATGTTAGGTCCTGTGCAGCCATTTCCAAGTCATATTGCATTAGTTCGTGTTTCCTACAAACTGCCCTGAAAAGTAAATAATGAAAGATCCATCACATAATACTTTATTTTGCTACGTTTCCCTCCATTTAAACTTTACAAACAGCACCATGCTTTTTTTTTTTTTTTGACAGGCAGCATGTTATTTATCTAGCTTGAATTCAACAGCCTTATCACAGAATGCATAACTCTGCAAACGTTGTAGTTAAGCAAGCTTAGATCAAAGTATAAAGGAAGTTCTTACTACAAGCTTCCTGCTCTTCTGCTCCTCTTTTTAGACTCATTCTGAGACACTCAGTAATATAAGCCTTACCACCTACTTAAGGACACCACTGTAAAACAGTTTTATTTAAAATCACAACTATGACAAAAGGTACCTGGAGATGGTACCTGTCACAGCAGCAATGTATCAGTCAGTCAAAATTCTTCACATTTTATTTTTCAAACAATGAAACAAGAAACGTGCTCCTAGATTCATATAGCGCCTTTCATCTGGAAAAGAGGAGAGTTTCCTCTGACCACCTGCAGTAAGTCCCAGTCCTGTGTGGGCTGATGATGCTACATCCGTACTCCACTGCCGGATGCACTTCGTCTCCCAGGAGAGGCTACTCGTGCTCTGGGTTCCCACACAGCAACCGTCACACTTGCCAACCCAATTCTGTACAGCATCACCAAACCTCTCCAAGAGGTTCAGAGCCAGCCCATGGAGAGCACAATAGCTTTAGGCGCAATCTTATACCATAAAGCAATTTGCTTTTGTATCCATGCTTGTAAGGGAGGCTAACGTTAAAAAAAACAACCCACACACACCAATAAAACCCACCAGTATTTAGATGCACAACACTGTACAGCAGATGAAAGTTATACAGGGCACTTTGAAGCTTAATGGAATTTGTAATTTCCATAGCAGCTCTGTTTGACCCATCTCATTTGAAAGCTTCGGCTTTCAGCACATTGGGGCACTATTATATCAGACACCAAGGAAACAATGTAACCAGAGGAATAAACAGCATTGCCTTCCCCAGTATACAGAGTTTAACATTTCAGTCATTTCACTATTGATCAGTTCAGTTCTAATTTTTATTGCCACCCACATGGCAATCAAATATGAGTACACAAATTAAGAGATGAGAACATGGAGATCCACAACATTGAAATTTCCACTTCTCACAGAACAGAAGACAATACCAAACTAAATTCAACATCAACACAATATTAGAGGAAAGGACTACAGCTTGAGCTATACGCTTCTGTACATACCGTAGTGCTTCTGCATAGAAGAGATATTCTTTCAGCTGATCTGCATAATGTTCCTCCTCTTCCAATATGTCATCAATAGAAGCTGCATATCTGGTGAAAAACAGCCATGGTTAAATATAAAGTTCCTAAATTTAACCTTTATGGACTACACATACAGTAACAAGGGAGGACAGTTGTTTGACAGAAACACCAGTCACAAAGTGAAACGGTGAAAGGCACTTCCAAGCAGGTTTTTCCATTGCTTTTAATTAAACTCTGAATCAGCTAATATAAACACTCCTGCAGTCGCGGTTCTTTGGTTTTTACTACAATTACTCTTTTGACAAGTAGAAGATCTATCGTAAGTTTCCTG
>NW_009648925.1:2024026-2030896 GCF_000708025.1 Charadrius vociferus | reverse complement strand
AAGGGGAAAAAAAAAAAAAAAAAAAAAGATATTCCTTTTCTTCAGTAGACTGCCAATAGGCAGCACCAAGAAAAAAAAAAGACATGGCGCAGAAGAAATCCTGCAAGGCTTAATGCATTAAGGCATACGAGCATGAACATTATACCTTCTGAAAAGCACAGAGGCAGTATTTAAAAGCCTGCTTTCATTGTTCGTTATTCAGCCTGAGTATGAGAGAACTCGCAGTGGTGCGTTGACCATTAAGTGTGCGTGACATTAAGTCCTTCCGCTCCTTGAAATCATGTTGCTTTGCCCACTCTAAGTCAGGCATATCAATTCAGAGCAACAAGAAGTTTAAACCTGCCTTTTAGGGAGAAATCTGAAGTACAAGGGCTTGGACCAACTCCACAGCTCTTGCACTCAGTAAGAGTTTTGTCATTTAGGATACCTCCTAAAAATGGCAAAAAAGCACTTTATTTTTCTAGTTTATATCGCTTATTGGACAGTATTTAATAGGTTCTCAGTAACCAAGATGCTGTGTTTGGACACACTTGCAAGGACAGGCCTAGAGCAAAGAGGTAACTGCACATCTTACTTGGCACAGTGACAGAAATAGGATGCCACTTCAGCCAGCCTGTGCCACTGCAGATAAACAGAATGAATGAGATCCCATCACAAATGCTCACAAGTGATCACAAGTCTATTCTGCTGACTCAGTCTGGATTCTCAAGTGCGTGGCAATCCCTTGCACAGCTGCAGGTTCTCTAAAGTGAACATATAAACCCGCCTGGACGCCGTCCTGTGCAACCTGCTGTAGGTGACCCTGCTCTGGCAGGGGAGTTGGACTAGATGATCTCCAGAGGTCCCTTCCAACCCTGACCATTCTGTGATTCTGTGATAGGTCCATGCTTGTCTAGTGACCAGCACAATGGAACCCAAGTGTTAATTACAGCACCTCTTGGCTTAAAAGTTTTTGCAAAGTCTCAGTTTTTCCCCTTTCTTCCTGTGCCTCTCCAGTAACTGGCTCTATGGAAGAAGAGGCAGAGTATCAAACTGAAAGGGAACTGGTAATGTGACTAGAGAAAGAACAAGAAATCCCTCCTGCATGCTCAAAAAGAATCAACAGTGTCACTGAGGCCCCTGGGAATATAAGGGAGACACTCCTGAAAGTTATCATCATCCTCAGGGCCGCTCAATAGGGCATGCAAACTAAGGCTCTTCAAAGAGGGAGTGGCTACTTGCAGAATAACTGGAAGAATGTGGAGCCTGAGGAAAAGCTGTAGACATGCCCATCTGTTCAAGTACGAATTCTTTAAGTTTGCAAGCAAGATGAGTTGTTTTGATGCTCTGTGAAATCAAAGACATGGCACACCCAGGAAAAGCCCTACCAAAGTTATTGGTGATACATAAGCGTAACAATGAAGTGACCAGCAACAGCAGATCAGTTTAAGTAGAAGGGATGAAAGAACAGGCAGAACAAGAATTCACATTATGAATCAAAGTAAGGAAGAAGTCCAAACTGTTGAAAACTATACTTGTTCTGAAAGAATCCTGCAGCCACACAGGTCATAAGTGGCTTACCCTCTCTATTTTTAAGTTCTGAAGTGCGTTAATTTTAGTATAGTGGTTAGATTTCTCAGGGCAGCAGATGGACCACATTTCAGTTTCAACTAAGTTCTAAGTTTAGAGCAGTGCTAGGGCCCATCTGCAGCAGAACAACTCTACAAAAAACCAAACCAAAAAAACCCACCAAACAAAAACCCTGCTTACATAGACAGAGTTTTGATAATTACACTTAAGTTTGATTTGGAAAAAAAAAATATAGTAAGACAAGCTATATTTCCGACTGCCTAAGCTGAAGTTTAAATACTGGTTTGTCCTAAGCATGTAGCCAGACCAGAGAAAATCTTAAGGAGAAACACTGCAGTAAAGGAACCTAATATGTTCCCACTTTTCATGGGAATCATCAACTGAACCCGTTTTAGCTTAGACACTTTCCACCTGTAATGACAGTCTAGTTGATACAGATATAAAGGATCACTCATTAATAGCATGAGAGACAGAAGTCAAAGGTCAGGCATTTTTTTCTTTCATCTTTTAAATTATAGAATTACAGCCTTTCACTCGAGCTTTCTCAGCATACTCTGTTGTTTTCTATCACTTTAGCAAGCTTCATCCTGTTATACAATGCACACCCAGAGGTGCTTTGGGATGTCTTCTCCAAATATTAAGCAGTTTTAGATCATACTAAACAATAACAACTCAAAAGTTTAAATAAACATCTAGTAAAGACTACAGCATATGGGGTAGATAGAGAATAATTAAATTACCCTTGAAGTTTAACATCTATATTAGGCAACCTTCTTGAAGCAGCTTTCTGTTGCAATAAACTCCTGTCTAATGTTATGGGAATGGTAACTGGACTGGTAAGTTATACTTTCAAGAGATCACAGATATGATCCTTACTGGTAGGAGACCACATGGGTCACTGAATGAGTTCCTGAATCTCACAGCTGCTGCTTCTTGCTTGATTGTCATCAAGAGATTATTGTTGTACCTGAGTGTCAGAGCAGAAGTGACAGATAATGAAAGCTACCTCAGACTTCATGCAATGACTAAAGTTACTCAGGAACTCACTGCCATTACTCTGGATCTTTAACCCTAACTGTGTCACAGACTGAAACCTTAAACATCTCAGATATGTTGGGAGGGTTCAAGCCTGCTGACTGGGAAGTGAGACCCACTTTTAGTTGGTTACACATTTCTAGGTGTTTGACATCTTAATGCACCGTATCTGAAGCACTGAAAACCTACTTGTGCCTCCGTAACTCCTCTATATTATTTGTTTTCATAATCTCTTCCAATTTCTGCATACTATAGTAGGTGCTTAACGCTGTATTCCACCTCTACTTTAATTATTGTCTTCTGAAAGCAGAATGCATTCTCCATTCCTTTATTCTTAGCGAAGCCCTCTGCCTAAAAAAAATATTATAGCTGGTTTTGGTTGCAAGCCACCATGTTAGATCTGGTAATACCAGAATTATTCTGAAAAAGCTGAGGGCAGACTGTGGCATAGTTCTTCAAACCCTTCCACTTGACAAGGCATAACACCAATTACAATCAGGAGGTAGTACATAAGCAAATATGCACTGTAAACTAAAACTAATAACTCCCACAGAGAAAAATATCGCACAAAGAAGTATCGGACAGCTTCCACCTCTTGCTGGAGTTGTTACTTATCTGTACCGCGCAATTACAGAAGAAAAATCAGAGCAATGAGGAATGATACTGTTTCACTTACTATATATGATCACCTGAAAAGCAGAAATGAGCCTAGAACACCACTTCTGTCAGCACTCTGAAGTGCTAGACTCTTATTTTGAAGGCTGTTTTGTGTATTCTGCCAACTGACTCGAAAGATGCAAAGAGGGAGGATTCTCTACTTTATTACATCCAGTCAGCATTTGTTTCAAGAATCCACTACAGTTTTGGTGCCGATTAATTAAATTTCTTAACTTTCTGTAATTAAGTCCAAATCTGTGTACCATCTACTGCGTGGTACAAAATGCTGCTATCAAAACCAAATGGATCTCATCAGGTCTGCAGTACATTAAAGTTGTATTCCACCAGTTTCTGGCATAGTAGCTTAAAAGAAAAACTGGAAGAATTCCAAACACTTCTACAATTTCAAAATAATAATAAAAAAAGAAACCCCTCTGGTTCTCCTGAGACCTTTTGAGCTACTTAATACAGTACATGGATGCTAAAATTGTGCCTGCATCCAAGTCACAGAAACACTGTATACCTAAAAACAACACAACCCCCAACTTTCTCAGTCCTCTACTCGCATGTACTTTGGGGTTGAGGGAAAAGAGAGGAAAGAGGGAGAGTTCTACATCTGGCTTACATCAAACTATCAGATATTCAGTCAGTACTTACACATCCATGTGGTGGCCAGCACTCTGCAACCCATCCCCCATCTCCTTTTCTATTGCACTCCACTCACTGTAGGAAAAACAAACGAGAAACAACATCGCACATGAAGGGTAAGGGAAGTTAATAAGCTGCATCCTGTATATAGTTTCTTTCCAGGTGACACCCGAGTAGAAACTGCCTCAAAGTTAGAGTTGGCCAAACTGTTTTCTTCCTCTAAGCAGCAACACTGACAATGCGGCAAGGCTATTTATGGCACTCTGTTAAACAATTGTCCCTGCCACCTAAACTCATCCTCACAAATACACTTTGTTTGGGATTGGTTTTTAACAGAAAGAGTCTTGTTTAAATAGCTACAACTCAATAAAAAAAAAAATAAAAAAGAAGATACCAGAACTTAAAAGAAACCGGGGGGAGGGCAGAGGGAGGCAAGGGAAGGGGAATTTTCTAAAACAGAGTTTGGTCTAACATGCTCATCAAGAAGAAAGTAAGCTTTCCAGACTCACAACACAGATAGAAGCCTCTCATTCCAAAAAGCAGAAGGTGGGATTTGACATTTGTAAGCATTTTACTGCTCCTGAAACCGTTTGCTCTATGTTGTTATAATACACTGCTGTTTAGTTTTATTCACTGAAAAAATATCAACTTACACCCACCTCATTACTGCAACTATCTATTCACATTAGGGAGATCATTTAGATAAAAAAAGGAAACAGAGCTAAAATAAAGATAGCAAGAGACTTGTTCTGGACATCCAAGTATGTACACTGCAATTTTAATTGTATTCTCAGCTTTGTGAAACCTTATGAGGTTTCTTCACTACAAGAACTACATCCACAGCTCTTTTTACAAGAAAAAAAGGAGGGGGTCCCCTTATATTTCACATCATTTATGTCTAATGCATCTATTCTGTCCTTCACTTTTTCATAAACATTCCACTCTGCTGATGTTGACATTTGTTTGTCTTTGTGTTATTACAGAACTACACCTAATTTCACTTTAAAACCCCCAATGAGAAAGACATCTGCAATCCATTAACCCAGAGAATTAAATTTAGCACTTGAACAGTGTGTAGAAGCAGGAGGTTTCCCTTAACCAGAAGTTTAGATTCTTTAATTCTCCAGTGAGATGGAAAACTTGAGCATGCAATTCACTCATATAAATCAAAAAAGGATTGGCAAATTCACTTAAAGGTACTAAAACTGGAGAGATATAGTTGTTGATTTTTAACCCTTAAAAGTACCCAGAAGCTTTTCAGAGACAAATGCATGAAAATAGGTAATAAGTCACTTTCTGAAGAAACACAATGCCAATGCAACAACAAATGCCCCAAAGGTGTGGAACACAAAACAAAAAGCTAAAGTCTTCCACTTGAGACTAAGGTCGCCAGATCCAGAGATCGCGATATCCAACACAGAAATCTCATTAGAACTGCAATATGAAGTTTTTCAAGGCAGACATTTAGATGTTTTGGATATAATTTTCAAAAGTGTAAGAACATAACCAATAAATTCCCTTCTCCCTCTCTGTCTCTCTCTCTATATATACACACACACCCCTCTCTTCCTATGTACATATTTAATAAAATAGATGACCTCTTACCTGAATACTCTTCCATAGTTGCCATGGACTTTATAGACACCATATAGCCGGTCTGCTACCCTCTAAAACATTAGAGTCAATTTTTGGTAATCAACATTAAGCGCAATTGCTTTGCGAAAATACATATACAAACATCAAGATAAAGTGTTAACGTTTTTATACAGGTAAACCGGTTTAGGTCTAAATCTGATCTAAGCTGCTGCCAAAGGAAAAATCAACAGTATTAAGTCTTTGAAGACTGACGCAAAGCCATACTGAAAAGTAACATTTCAAGCATTTCTTTGGAAGAGTCCACAAATAATCAAGCTACCTTTAATTTTTGATAACCAGGTGTAAGGCATAGCCTCCTTTACCCGAATACTGCCAAGTTTATATACACACTTGCTTATTTAAACATAAAGATGTCAGGAGAAAAGTCTTTCCTGTCACCCAGACTGCAGGGAAAGCTTCAGTAAAAAAGCTTCAAACAGCTCAGTGAAACAAAGGGAAGGAAATGAGCTATCCATTGCAGAACTTCTTGCTCAAGCTAGTTATGTCATCTCAGCTGTTTGGAGAGTCAGTACCTGCTGCAGCCAGCACTACAATGCTGGTGACAACCTCAGAAGAAAAGACCACATGTACACTCTGAAGAGTGACTTGCAATCCAGATAATGCCCTTGTAATCGTGACATACCAATGACTGAGACTGAAGTTTGGTAAGAGTTACCATTATTGGTCTGTCAAAGCAGTAAAAAGGAAACGCAAGCAAATTGCCCAACAGATCTCATGTGCATACAGCCCTTAGAAAAAGGCACCGTCAGTAGAACACCAGTGATTAATCTTCTCAAGAACCTCAGCTCAACAGGGCAATCAATTACCATCCTCCCCGCTGCAGTTTCCATCAAAAATTAAATCCCTGCTGAACAAACTAAAAAGCACCATCATGGTCCTCATTATTGAAATTGTGACTTCCTACTTCCTTTTTGTGACTTTTTTAAAAAAATAAAATCTTCCATTCTCAACCCATAGGGTATCCTGATGCATGACATAATCGCTCTCATCGTTAGAAAGAACATTATTCATTACAGGTCGAAGAACAAGCCAAAAAAAGAAAGTGTGCTGGGAAGCATACAGAATTCATACTACAAGCTCTGAAAAACAAGGTATTATATGCCTGACGAGAAAACGGTGTTTTGGGGCCCTTCCCAGCCCAGACAACCAGCAAAAGCAACTTGTCTGCTGAGTACGGAGAAGCAGACATCCCAATCCTCTTTAAAACACCTCCCTCTGATATGTGACCATCAGGGGAGAGGGCAGATTAGGAACATGCATTTGCTCCTCCAAAGACGGTCAAACTCAACCACCACATTTGCAACT
>NW_009648925.1:2005117-2024006 GCF_000708025.1 Charadrius vociferus | reverse complement strand
GCCTCCCTCCTTGCCATCTCCTGCCCCACACTCCAGAGCTCAAGCAAAACCACCCTTATTCTAGAGCACATATACCAGTTCTCTTGACTAAAGAAGAAATACTGCCTTATAAATAAATTATACTATTTGTCACGACACACATGGGAAATACTTACAGCTCTGACTCGCAGAAGGTGTGATATGACAGACTGCAGTTCATCGCTATAGTGTTTTAGCTCAGTAAATCTCCTGGGAGCAGGAAACAGATAGTACATCATTAGCCATCATGAAAGCAAGCTTTCACAGAAGGCAAGATAGAGCCACAAAGCCACAGCCAGTGAGACGGAGCCTGGATTATGTTGAGGTGGAATTAGCTGAAGACTCCTAAAGAAGTGACTGCACAGTTTAATTTCTCTAAAGTGAACAACCCAACACTTGCACAATTTTTTTTTTTTTAAATGTAAATGATGAAGGTTCAGAACAATGCAGAGAATTTTTTTTTATGAAATACAAGTAGTTAACTGGAATTACTACATCATTGTGTTGGGTTTTTTTAAAAATGGGATTTTTAAAAGCAAGCATGAGTGAATAGGAAAGCTTCAAATAAATACAAAGCCAAAATCTGCTGAAGCATACGCACTTCTTAATAAAGATGTGTTCACATCTCTGATCTGACAAGGATACTTAACTTTCAAGCTGCCATCTAGCCAGTTTTGAGTATAGCCTTTCAGAAGCTCAAGGAATCATTCACAATTATCACAACTTCTCTAAACTAAGCCATACGGTATCTGTAACTAGTTACAAATGAAACCCTATTGCGACCTGTACCTGCCCAGGAATCAAGCAAGGCTAAAAGCAATCAAGTCACTAGAGCTTATCAAGGTACCAGTCAGGTAACCCACTGCAAGTGACCACGTGCACACCTCGTGTTGGCCTGCCCCTCCTGAAGGAGAAGCATTTTATTCACCACCCCAGTGAAGCTTTGGTGGTAGTCTAAGTTGATATATTCAGATCGTGCTAATGATGAAGTTGAATCAGTTGCCACAGCTTTGCTAGTGACAGGTAGCCAATTAAGCCACAGCAACAGCCACTTCTGTATACATAAACCCTCCCTACCACACACAAGTCCAACTCATGACCTACTTCAGTACACAAGAATGTATTTCATCCAGATGGGAAGCCAGAAACAGCTTTACCCAAATTACTAAACAACGATCTGAAAATAAACACACACAGAAGAACACAATTAGAATTAAGGAATGGGAGACTAAGATTAGCCTTCCAGGTTGATGTTCAAGCATTAAAACCTTTACCCCTCCTCCCATCACAAGCACACAGACAGGCTTTGTATTTCAGAAGAGTTTATACCCAAGAGGTCTTACTGAAATGAGTCAGGTCACTTGTTTTGGGTGACCAAGTATGAAATTTCAGGGTTTTTCATTTAACACTTCTTCTTTCCCTGCCAGGAAGTCTTCCCCTAAAATATTCTCCTCCTCACATTCAGGAAGTAGGAGCTTTATTACCATTTCTAATATTTTTGATCTCCAAGGAGCATCTTTTATAAGATTATGACACACACAGGGTTAAAGTACATATAAAGATTTAAAAGCCAGCAGAGAAACTGTATGGGAAAAATAAATATAGTCATTGATCTGCACAGTGGGGTTTAGAGAGCAATCTTTTCAGTTTACACTTTATAAAATATGCACCAGGGCTGGATGTCAGACAGCTGCAGACACGTACAGCGAAGATATTTGAAATAATTGAACTAGAAACAAAAGATTAAAAAGCATGTCTTCAGCTCAGGAAGACTCCCCTTTCCGCTCTAGAAATTTATAATGAAAAGTTTTATTTATCCAGTTTTGTGGCAAGAAAGCTTTTAGGAACGCCATACTCCCTGATGGCAAAAGTCAGGAACCTAAGAAGACTTCTAGTATGCTGGACCTCAGCAGTAATACATCTCCCACACCAATTCCTCCTCCATTAAAAAATAAAATAATAATTAAAATATTACTACTTCATAACCAAGTTGTCTTCTTTTTGTTGTCTCAGAAAAGCATAAACCAAAGTGATGCTATTTTTTGCCAAATCTTCTGTGAAGGTTGAAAATTTTACAAATACAGTTTTTCAGGAAAAAAACCACCTGTTTTTAAAAGACTGCTGGTGTTGCAGATCAATGGTTTATTACTCAAGTATTTGCTTAAGTCCTACTCATTGGTCATGTAAAAAAAAATAATCACTAATTATAAAGTCATTTCCAAACTGAGTTTGGTGAGGCACACAAAGGGATGTTTACTTTTCAGTGCATCATAACAGTAGAAGTGTGAAACAAGACATAGTTTTGGCACTCAATAACTGAGACTTTAACTAGTGCTTTTCACTTGGTTTTACTGGTTCTGCAACATTACCAACAGTCTAGATATTTAATTGAGCTATTAGTAGAACTTCAGACACAAATTAACAGATCAGGTCACATTTCTGTAGGAACACTACCAGTTTTCTTCTCAAAAATATCTTTTATGGGAATGGCAAAGAAGAAAATTTCGTTTGCAGTAGACAGCATTTCAATATAAGTTATTTACTTTGTGCATTTTACTTGGCAATACTCCTCCCTACATCAGGGAGGGCAGTGCCATTTTCCTGTTTAGTGAAGGAAGACATTACAAGAACAGAACTGTTCACGAAAGAACAAGCCACTTGTCCAACTAACCAGACAAGAAAAGGAGAGTTACTTGTTTAAAAAAAAAAAAAACAACACAACAAAAAACTGCCTCAGGAAAGGATTTAGTGTTTTCCAAAGAAAACTTTCACCAAGAAGAAAGATATCGTTTTCATTAAAGCACAGAAAAAGAATAAGAGGATGAGTGCCATAGGGCCAAAATTAGAGGTCTGCAGTAGATAAAAATTCACCCTCGAGTACCAGAATGTCACGTTTTTATCACCCTAAAATTCCATCATTACAGATATTAATTGCTTCCCACAGGAGGAGGTTTAGTTTCTAGTCTACATTTGGAACTCCTTGAGCAGTACTGTTTCAGCTGTTAAAGCTCCTCACATTGCTCTAAGGTGCAGCCCCACAGCACCACGAGGCAATCTGGAGTGGAAGCTGCAGCTATTCTTCAACCAAACCCTTGCTGGTCCAGGAACCTGAAAGCCTACACTCCACACAGCAGTCAGATCTTTTATTTCAGCAAGGTGAGCTTGCTGAACCCACTTTACCACCCAGTCACACAAGCAGGAGAGGTAAGGGTAGAGGGGTAAGGTGTCGGATTCCAGGCAGTTCAAGTTTAAGTGTGCAGGGCTGAGCAAGGCACTATTCCTCCTGTTAGAGCCACAACATGCTATAATAAAAGGCTCTCCCTGAATTTAAAAAAAAAAAAAAAGTTATGCTCATCAGTTATTTATGAAACAACTTGTATCCTAAAGTTGAATTTGGAAGCTATGTATTCTGCCAGCTACAAGAGAAAGCATGTGCCATATCTCTTAAGTGCTGTGAAGTCTCTATTGAGTTAAATACTCAGGGACTGTTTTTGTTACAGGCCCTTCCTCACATTCCTCTTGCATTAACTCTTCTCCTTTTTACCAAGGCACTTCTCACAACAGCTTTGCTTTCTGAAACATTAAGTTACCTCAAAAGACAACAGTATATTCCTCATCTCAGCCTTACCCAGTCTTGCCCACCTATACCTATAGGCAAACTACTGGCAAAGCTTCCCTGCTGTGAAAGCAGGAAAAGCTAGCTCCTGATAGCCACAGCCGAAGATGATGGAGGACAAAGTATTCAAACAAGGGGTCAATTTCACCTGTAGCTACTGAGAAAATTGCTGTCTTTTGATCTCATGCGTGAATGTCATCTCTTATATTAAACCCTAGCTAAATGCTTTCTGGCTGCTACAGAAGGCTGCAAAAGCAAACACAATAAAAAAGGAGGGACTGCACTAATTCACAGGTAAATCTACAAAGAGGTTCAGAAAGGTACGGACCCTCTAACATCCTTAATACAAATACCGATAGATGCTGGGGAATACAAATACCCATAGATGCTAGGGAAGTACAAAGGGAACAGACAACAGAAAACACTCAGACACATGGGCTGTCCCTAAATAGTATCTCGTTGCCACTACTGGACAGCAGATGAATCCAGAAGGGCACTTTGTACAGGTCTCTATTGCTTATTGATGGCAAATGCCAACATCTCTTGACCCTACTGCTGCACGCTAGTCTTTCTAACTACTGCAGAAGTAGAAACTCTCATTTTACCCTTCTCACATCACCTAGAGTGTGATGAACCTCCCACTACATACCCTGACAATTCTGACCAGGTTTTGATCCAGCAGATTGCTCTAGTGCCTGTCCCAGAGCTTCTTAAACCGCAACAGAGCTGAACTGACCTCCGGACTTCCAAAAGCATCTGTGAAAATTGGCAGCTTGAAGAGAACTATGAACTGCAACACCAGGGTGCACGCATCCAGGACTGCACACTAGCAGATATTTGGAAAGACCTACTATCAATCTGTATTCTGTTCACGCTTGGAAAGATTTCTCAGCAACCAAATATTAAGAGGGTTTTTTTTTTTCTGAGTCTTTTTTGTCCCTTCCGTTTAATCTAGCTAAAATGAAAGACTCGTTTTGCATAAAGTGATGGCATTTTTCTGAGTGTCTCCTGCTCCTAGAAACAGTATTTATCAAACCTTTTCACACTATCTCCTTACTGGGCTTCTGTTAAGATTTGAAGTGCAGAAAGATAATTTTTCTTTTCTAAATTTATTCTAAGGAGACAGAATATTCTGTCATCTGAAGTTACAGTTGTAACTGAAAAAGAGAAAGGGAGGGGAGAAGGATGTGGAATCTTACTTGTCTGGGTTTTTCACTCTGAATGTTGCATTAAGAGCTTTTACTCTGGAATCTGCCTGAAAAAAGGGGAAAAAAAAAGCTTTGTTAATTTAATGCAATTAAATTCCAGCGACAAAAAAAATCTCAGCCTTCTGGCAGCACCGTTAGAAAAAAGCCTGCCTTCCTGGCATATTTAAATCTTCAAACATTGAATAAGTCAACACTAACTGCCCTGCACGACATATTTTTTATTAAAAAGTAAAAAACTAAGCTATTTTTGTGAACTAGGATGTAAACAGTATCCACTAAAATTAAGGTGGTATAATCCAAATCCCACAAAAATAGTCCCTTCTTAAAATGTTGCACAAATCATGGAGTTAAGATACACAACCCTACATTCTTTTTAGATGAAGCAATTAGGTAACATAAGACCATATGGACAAACTATTTTATATTTTTCAAACCAAATAAAACCGGTGGTGGAGCGACCTCTCTATGCTCTTTATTACTAGGAACAGTTCCCCAGTGAAATCAAAATCTTATATATGGTGTTCTCTTATTTTATGACTAGCTTCACAGAAAATATGTAATTTGTGTATCAGAATAGAGCCATTTTTAATGCAATGCGCTTTTCTAAAATAGAGCATATAGAAGTTTCTACAGAAGAAAGTTCAATACCTAATTAAAAAGGTAATTGGCTACTTTTATTTTTTGAGGTGTTGGTTTACCAGTGACTGCAACAGCAGTATGGAATCTCTCTAAGGAGGGTTTCTGGGTTTCTTTCAGTTTAACTGAACATTAAACTGTGCAATGGGTATTTACTCTTATTAAGACACCAATACAGATGAGCTATCCCAGCCTCATCCAAAGAGGTCCGACATCACCACAGCTTTTCATTTCTATATGGCATTTCACATCCAGCTCACTCAGGGCTCATCTATGCTGTATGAAAACTCAGGTAAAATGGCTGGAGTTTACTTTTGATCAAAACATCCCTCATGTGAAAGAACAACAAAACCCACATTTTGTGAGGTGCATAGGTTTCCTATAGTGTACTCTTTTAGCTAGTGGATTGTACCACAACTGCTAGCAGTAAGTTACTTCAGCAGCACTTCTTAGTGCTGGTAAATGACACAGGAATTTTTTGTGCGCTGTTAGAGTCAACTCAGAGCTTGAGGAACTATTTTGAATTTGACAGTAAAAGGAACACAGTGTTTTCCCAAACCGAGAATGGATTCCTTCCTTTAGGACCCTTTGAGTAACTTCTACAAATGAGACAGGCACAGTTTGAGACTGTTCCATCTCCTACTGCATTGGGGCTGAGCAGAAGATAGCCATGTTTGAGTATTGCTGCAAGCTCATTTCACCTGGAACCACCTCCATATCTGGACAGTTAAGACAGCATCCAGGCTGAGGTAAAATCAGTTTCTTTCTTCAAACTAGGATGAGAGGTACTGATGGAAATCTTGCTAACTTCAGCTGTCCTTCTTCCAACCACCAAATAACCAATGCAAAACATAGTCCACAAACCAAAAGGTAAGTGAATGAAACCTGCAAGACTAAGACTGACTGATATTGGAAGAAAACAGGTTCATTGTCACCGCTGCACACGGTACTCCTCTAAGAATATCTTGCAAAAGGAAGACAAAGGCAGCATGGGGAAGCATGTCTAAGATAGCACAAGGAACACAAAACACTGCAGTAACTCCAACTCCCAGCCCAGGCTTTATGTTTAATCAGAATGCTCCATGGGCTTGTACAGCCTTGGACCTCCACTGCTCTATCCCCACAAGTCACTACACAAGCCAGTTAGATTTCAGGTAATTCGGACAAACCTACGTGTACTCCCCACACACAGATTCTCTCACAGTACAAGCACTACCTAGGTATACTAATGTTCAACCACAGTCCTTCCCTCTAAGTAGCTGTTTCACAAAATACTGCATTTATGTTCAAACAGCCGGGACCAAAGCCATTCAAATTTGTTGGGAGAACATATACATTCAACAGGTTTACACTTGAAAAAGATCACTTCCTACATTACAGTTAAAGTGCAAGTTTTTGCCTTTTGTTACAGACACTTGTAGTGTTTGGAAGGAAGAGTTCAGTAAGTACACAAGCACTGTCAGGCAGGAACGAAGTCCCTGCCAATGCTCAACCAGCGTTATTTCCTTCTTGCTGTTAACAGCACAGTAACTCCCACACACCGCTTCTGAGCATTTGCACCAGACTTACGCTGTTAGAGAAAGGTCTGTCCAGTCTTAAACTTAAGATTAATATGCACAAGCATTTTAGAGATGAACTTCCCATCAAATGAGGTACAGTCGAGTTGTTTTCAGACAGTAAATTCCTACTATGATCCTATAATCATTTAAGCAAACTAAAGAGAGGGGAATTTCCTCTTTCCTAAAGTAAGGGTTAAAATCCCAACTGACAAATCTCTTAAAGAACAAAATTAAGTGCTGGGGGTATGAGGGAGGAAAGCATGATTTAATGATACAGTTGGCACAGTAAACAAAGTCTCCAACATCAACATTCAACTATAACATGCTACACTGCATTAACGCCTAATGTAAAATTTAGTTAGCCTGGTTCAAACCCTTTGGGACAAGAGACACATCCTGCTTTAATGCATCAGCAGCAGAGACAGCAGCAGCATGTAAACCAGTGGTCTGATTCTAGTCTAGGACATGTAGTGAATAGAGGTTTGTCCTCCAGTGTGGTGCTAAACAACCTCCATTCTTGAGGGGGGTTATACTTTAGATGTTGAATAAAAGAAGGATGCTTGCCCTAGGCTTTTGCAAAGAGTTATTTTTCTTTCCTAAGGAAAGCAGAACTGTAAAAGGGAAACCATACACACACTCAAACCCATAAGGGAAACGGGACTTGCTCATCTCTCATTTAATCTACAATACAGTTTCAGGCAGGAAAATATTCTCAGCATTCTGCTTTGAGTTTTCGTTCATACACACACACACCACTGTGTGCACTCCTGAACATACCCTTGCAGTACAAACTTCCTGAACTCCTATGAGTGTAAGCTGAAGTAAAGATGTGTTGACTAGGAAAACACAGCTTGAAAGATTTACATTTTTTGCATTATGAATACTAGCAAAACACAAGCCCTACCATGATGGAAGATAATTATTGTCAACTTAAGTTATCAACTTAAATGTCAGTATCAAAGCCCCTTGCACATTGAGGATAAGAGCACCAATGGTTTTCCTGAGCTCTCACTATTCAGAGTAATTCTTCATAATCCACTTAGTTTTCAGCTGTGATGTCATAGGGGTTGATATGTTACAATGAAACAGAAGTTCAGTATTTGTTCCCATATAACAACTTTTCCAGGCACAGCCCAGCAATCTATCAGCTTCTTGCAGATTCTCCTGTACAGACATGCATCCCTTCATCATTTATTCCTGCACGTCTTCCACCAGTTTACCAGCCATCAACTCAGTGATGCCAATGGGGATAGTACTACTTCAAGACACATTCTGTTAAACAGTTAAGGGGCACCAAATCCATCTTAGTCCCTTTACACAATTTATCCTTGTAGAAGTCCTACAATTCAGACCCCTCTGCTTGCCTTTTTTTTCCCCCTGACATTTTGCATCTCTTACCAGGCTAAATCTGACACCCATCGTTAAAACGATACTAAACTAAACTGACAACATACAAAAAGCACTGCTATGAACTCCAGGTTCATTAATTTTAAAGCTTGTAAGGATCATAATTTTGTACTACTATTAGAATTACAAGGCTGAGCATCAAACATCAGCATACACTAACAAGCCTGCTAGAGAACTTAACAACTTAAATCTTACCTATTACATGCTAAGAACACCACTGTATTTTGTAGTTACAAGTATACATAAAGCAATGCCTTTAGCTCATTCTAACAGCAAACAGCCTTTCATAAATAGCCTAAAACATGTTTGTTGGAGCATTTCTGTGTCACAGCAGTCACAAGAAACAATTACAGTAATTACCTTTAACTGAAATCCAGTCTCATTCACCATTTCTTTCCATCCACCTTCCTAAAAATACAGGAGAATGTTCTGTTAGACTTCAGAGTGCCACAGCTTTTGCGAGTCCCTATATCCAAATCACATCAGAGCTGAAAGGAGAAGAGCTTCTCCAGTAAACCTGGGTTCTGCCTCAGCTACCCTCCCTATTTAATTTCAAGAATCTGGATTAAGAATAAAATGACATTATGTTGTGCTTACATACTAACGTCCCCAAGAAACTCTCTCCTCTTCTCTGTGTGTCAGTGTGCTCAATTACCTCAATCTATCAACTGGAGGCAGGAGCCACACAGCTTTGTTTGAGGAAGCAGCTCAGCTCTTCAGAAAGAAGGGTAATTATCTATTGCCTATTAGATTATCAGCAGCTCCGAGGACCTGTGCAGCCTGAGGCAGCGTGCATGCAGGGAACATACAGGCAACAACTGATGTGATCAGTTTACAGCGCGCACACAGTCACCTTGCTCACGTGTAGTGGTTGTAGCATCCACTGCTTTCAGTTCCCATACACTGGCTCGTCTACATACTATACTGTGGTAAACGTATCAGCTCAGTCCACTACGTAGGAATCTCTGATCAAAAGCACAGAACAAAGAAATGCCTAATATCTCCTGAAGCTGAAAATTACAGAATGCAATGCTTTAGCTGACAATCAGATCACAACTTTTGTGATAACATACGAACGGATCGTGATTCAAGCTACAACGCTAAAGAAACCATGGCTATCCAAAAAGTGAATTGGAAGCCAGTACTGTCTCTGCAGCCAGCAGTATAGCACTATTTCAGGTCTAGACCTAGGGAAGCTTTCCCAACCAGCACACATTAAGCTCCCAATATGCTGTTCCAAAGAGGTAGAAATTCTCTCTTAGGAGCCTTAAAACCAGACTGGAAAAAAAGCCATAAGGTACATTAGAAGGCCAACTGTACAACTGCAGTGGGCTGTAAAGAAGCTTTTACAGACAACCCTTTTCCACCTTAAGTTTATTCACATTGTCCATCTTTCTCCTAGAGAGAGCGAGCTATGGGTCAATGGGAGGGAAGAAGAGCAAAGGACATCACCTTAGAAAAATAATTACTAAAGAATGTATTTAGAAAGCATATCACTTTACTATACCTGTGTTAAAAATGAATAAAAGATTTTGTCTTGGCAAAGAACAGGATGTGAAGCCACACGTAACAAGAAGTTTTCCAAACCAATTCTTCTTCTTTCCACAAAATCTGGATCCATATTATCTGCTGACAGCTTATGCCAAACAAAGTCAGCCTATTCAAACAGAAGAGTGTTAATAGTAAATAAGTGACAAACGATACAAAGCAAGCTGCAGCCTCAGCTTCCTTACCCTTTTTTCTGGCAAAGGCGGAACAACAATATGTGGATAGGTAACTGACAAATAATTCCTCAACAACTCAAATTCACTGTAACGTCGCCACAGGGAGTCCACTGGGGCACACTGTCCCTCACTCTGGGACTCAACAGCTCTGAAAGATAAAATAGCAAATTTGAGCATTAGTAAGCTATCGCCTTCTCCCTGGTACAACCAGGACAACTATAGCAAAGGCCCTAAAAATAGTTACCCAGTAATTATTACTGCATAACTTGCCCATAATTTAAACTAACCTTAATTAATTTCACTTCTACAGACTTCATTTAAAAATATTTAAAATTTCTGCCTGATATCACTCAAATTTTGTCATGCCAGGAACACAGGAGAAGTCAACGCATTTTCATCACACCACAAACAGGTAGGACACAGTCAAGTAAATAGTCACACAAGTGACTTAGCTTATATTTCTCTTGGAACAGCGTTAGGCTCCAAGCCAGCATGATTTCATGAGCAGCTGAAGGATACAGAGTATTACAAGAAGGAATTTACTATTCAATGGGAAAGTCTTCACTTCAGAGGATAAAAATTGTCTTGCCTGCAACAACTAGAATAGTTAAAAATATAACTTTTAAAATATTAAGAATTTTTAAAGGATATTTTTAGAAAAATGTAGCAAATTTCAAAGCACTTCCCTTTTTTTGTTCAAAGTAACATCTTTTTATATTTAAGGACTGAGGATACATAGTCTAACAAACTAGCTAAAGAGAGGATAAACAGGTACAAAATTGATGCACCTAAAAAATTTGTTGAAAACTTAAAGCCAACACCGCCTAGCAAGGGCTTAAAGGATTTTATGTTACTATAAAGGGAGAAATCATGGAATATTATAGGATTGAAAAGTGACATAAAAACTTGAAAATAATCCTTCATACAAGACATTTAGAGAAACAGAAATACTTTGCAATATCATAAAATAAGCATCAG
Organism: Charadrius vociferus; assembly: GCF_000708025.1. Classification (NCBI taxonomy): domain Eukaryota; kingdom Metazoa; phylum Chordata; class Aves; order Charadriiformes; family Charadriidae; genus Charadrius; species Charadrius vociferus. The sequence goes on along the minus strand of NW_009648925.1, from coordinate 2,012,860 downwards.
GTCAGCAACACTTCTTGGCAGTCAGCGTGTGCCAGAATAAACACATAGAGAGAGGCTGCAGACACAGCACTTAACAGAAACCAGTGATGTCTATGTCTACCTTGGTTCTTAACTAAAGTGACTAATTAGCATACAGAGCACTGGCATAAACCTACATGAAACAGTATTAACTATATTATGAGATTATCAAAGAATAGTTGAGGTTGGAAGGGACTCTGCAGGTCTGTTGTCCAACTCCCTTGCTCAAAGCAGGTTGCTCAGAGCCACATCCAGTTGGGTTCTGAATATCTTCAAGGACAGAGACTACCACCACATGGGGCAACCCATTCCCACATTTGACCACCCTCACAGTAAAGAAGTTTTCTTACATTTAAGCGGAATTTCCTATGTTTGAATTTGTGGCTGCTACCCCTTGTTCTCTCTCCATGCATCACAGAAAGATGTCTGATTCCATCTTCTTCACCTCCCCCACCACGTATTGATACACATTTCCAAGATCCCCTAAGCTGTCTCTTTCAGAGGCTGAACAACCCCATCTCCCTCAGGCTCTCCCTGCAGGTCAGCTGCCCCAACCCCGCAATCATCTTGATGTCACTTCACTGGGCCATGATGGGCTTCAGTACGTCCACATCCTTCTTGTGCTGGGGAGCCCAGAACTGGGCACAGCAAGTTATGAGCTACAAGTACTTACTCATATGGTACTCAATAGAATAGGGTATTACATTCTTTCTTCCAGCAGAATTCAGGCTATATAGTTCTTGAATTCATAACAACTTCCTGGAGCAAAGTTTTAAAAACAGCTAAATAGCACACAAATTATTTACTTTAAGCTATTCTTAAGCCACAAGGTTGGATTTCTAATGACCTTGCTGAAAAACCATCAAACAATCCCGCTCCAGAGTGGCCCCAATTATTTGATACACTTAAAATACAAGAAGCCTTTGTCATCCATTTCTGAACTCTCATTAGAGAGGAACAACCTGCTATATCCTCGTTTATAAAAAAAAAAAAAGCAGCAGCATGGTTACATCTTGAGGTTGAAGTAATGTAATACAGTATTATGCAAAATGAATTTTTTAAGTGAGTAAGGGAGAACGTTTTCTTTATATCCAGCCTTGCCTTGTGGAAAGGACATTTATTCCAGGTGATTGAATTTTTTTCTAAAAATTCACAAGGACAAAGAAAAAAGGATGTATTCATAAGCATTCAATACAAACTCCTGCAGATTAAAACTGTTTGTGGCCAACTAAAGAAAAAAGAGGTAAGTACACTGCTGACAGCCACTAAATCACACTGCCAACATCCCACAGAATTCTTCCCTATTAGAGTATTCCAATTCAACGAAGTTGCAACTGCCACCACAGAGTTTTCAAGAGGGTAAAGTCAGCTTAGCACAGGGCTGTCAGGCTGCACAGCATTCCTCCCTACACAAACACTGAGCAATTTAAACATTTCAAGAACACTTCAGCTAAAAGCAAGTATCTAGTCATTGTACCATTGCTGAGTTGGAGGTAAATTTAAATAGATGAAGAATTAAGCTACTATGCCCTGGAAAATTAGTGTTTAGTTGAAAGCTGAAGGCACAAACCTCACTTCCCTAAAGGACAAGCTCCCAGCAGGGTTTGGTAAACAATCTGGCCATTCAAGACACTCACATAGAAGTGCTTTAGAACTAGGGATCCTTTATCTCCAGCTTCAGAAGAAACCACAGGTTTCAAGAGCACTACTTCTGTATGGGTTACCATGAACTCTTAAGCAAGGCTGCCACCATCAATACATCATAGGATTACATGGACCTGTCTGGGAACACACTGCACAAGCAGCCATGAACAAGGAGACAAGAAAAAACAGAGGCCTGCACTGCTCCAAGAACCAAGCCACATCCCAGGAGGACTCATCTGTGCTGCAGATATAGACACTGCTGCGTCTGCAGTAAAGCACCAGAGACTCACCTAGAGCTTGGCAGACACATTGCACAGAGTGAAGCAGGCTGCAACCACCCTTACTCTAAAGGCAGGAAGATTACAGTTCCAGATCTCAGATCTGGAACAAGAAGTTCTCCGTAATAAAAAAAAAAAAAAACCAACCAACCACCACACAAAACCTGCAGGATGCATTTGGTCCATTGCTATTAAACATCTCTGTCACTCCTATGCATAACCATTTCCTGGCCACACCAAATGCAACCCTGGGGTTGGCACAGGAGTTGTGTTTAACCAGCTCTTCTCTCCAGTTTTGATTTTTCTGTAATAGTAGAGTTTCATTACTCATCTTCTTTAAAAATTTAACTGGAGTTTAAGACTGACTGCATCACCTCATAACGAGAGGCAAGCTAGCTGTGCACATACTGCTGACAGTTTATGGCAGCCTAACACACTTCAGGCATACAGTAGAGTTACAGAGGCTTAAGAAGTTACCACCAAAGGCAAACTGCAAGAAGAACAGTTCACTTTATTTTTTAAATATACTTATTCTTCTTGTCAATATGAGGCCCTAAGGAAAAGTACTGCTAGCCATAATTATTTTTCATCTCCACTTAACTTAATCTATGGGCTTACACTGCCATGGGCAACTTCAAATAAAATTTTCCACCTCCTGAATACAAAGTACTTGGAAAAGTTCATTTGGCTGTTTTGTTTCAATACAGCGTGTACTCAAGTGCTATCTTCTGCCTCTAACCAAATCAATTCCCAATGCAGTGCAAGTCTGATCTTGTATTTATCACTTTCTGAATAACCTATGGCATCAATGAGGTCAGTGCAGAGAAAAATGAAAGGAGTTGATCTGCATTTTTCTTAGAACTCCCAACTCCTGCAGTCAAGAGAGTCACATTATCATTTAATAAGTTTCAATAGTTTTAACACCACTACTGTGAGAAAGTTTGCTCTTCTACAAACTAACAAGAGAAAAAGAAATTAAATCAAGAGTTACTTCATAGCTTCAAGTCTGTTTGGGGAACTACATATATTCTACTCCTGTAGTATGAACTACAGGTTAGAAGAGAATGCACTTACATTTCACATTCCTATCCTACAAATATTGAAGGAAGGCAAAATACACCAACAGGATCATTACATATTCTAATTATTCTAATAGTGAATGATTTGTAAGGGTTCAGGTCAACACACCATCAGTAAGCTGTCATTGTAAGAGATCAGAGCCTTCTGACAAGACAATGTTCCCAGTGTAAATTACATTCCTAATGCTTCATGACTGTTTTGCAAAGTTGATTATAAACTAATAGCAGCAAAGACCATATGGAGCCTTAACTGTGCAAAAGAATTCTCAACTTGCTTGCTATATCAGCTTTGCATTTGTCAGAATTATTAAATTTAAATATATTATCATAGTCTAAAAAAAAAAGAGAAACACAATAATTAGAGTAGTAACATCTCAGTCCACACACACAAATATCTAGCAGAAAATTAAACAGGAACCAATTTTTTTTAAGAAGTCATCTAGGAGTGGAGTACTTCAGTGGAGAAGGACCACAGCTTTATAGAGAAGCCTAGTCCTAGGTCAGAACAAACCACCACTACCCCAGGACAGAGATGCAGGCACCGTTACTTAAAGATTTCTGTCCACAAGGGGCCTCAAGAACTCAAGGAGGAAGGAAGCAGACTGCCAGACCAGATCATGCCACTCACCACATCTTCCCTGTCCACACTGAAGAAATTAAGGAAATTTACTAGATCTAAAGCCTACTGCCAATTTATTCCAACAAAGCAGATCTGTACACAACACACTACACTTCCCCAAGTCAAAGTTAATCAAGCTTTGCAACCCTTATAAGACACACGCAAGCCTCACGTTATACCCTGAAGAAAAAAGTTAAATTACTACTAGAGAACCTTGAAGGTCAAACCTGCCTGCATGGTTTGTTCTTTTTTAAAATCGGTGGCATCTCATACAGCCTCCTCAATGCAGTCTGCGTTAAGCAGCCTGATGTTATTTCTCTTCTCAGATCACACTTAATTCATTTATTCTAACACGCATTTATTCTCACTGTCATAGAAGCGTGAATGCTGCCTTTTTCGGTTTTAGTTGTTGCTTTTATCTTTATATAACACAGTTCTTGGTTTGGGTGAAAAGCAGTTAAAAGACAATAGGTAAGGCAAGCAAGTGTCACAGCAAAACAGGTAGAGAGACACCTGTCCAGAGAAATATGTGGATGTTTTTCTTTGCCCAATATCTGACTGCAAAAAACTGCACCATAGCAGTTACGCCTCAGCAAGAGTCTGCCACCACATTGCCTCTTCTCTGCAGGATGGACAACCCTGCTGCCTCTGCCACTAGCCACACCTGCTCTAGTCAGTTTAGGTTTTCTTTTGCTTGTTTGGGGTTTTGGTGGTTTCGGTTTGGTTTTTGCTGTGGGTTTTTTTTCCTCCCCCAAACAGGCTGAGAAACATCAGTTTTGCGACTTTTAGTGAACGGAAGGGCAAGACAACATTTCAAGAGGGCAGCTGAGTAGCACCCAACAAAGAAGCAATGCTTTTCAAGTTAACCTATTTGAATAAATTTAAGACACATTTTGAGACTGTTAATACTAGTTTTAAGATTCTACCTTCCACCCAGACTTTGATAAAGTGAAAGCAGCCAGATTCTGCTCCCTAGAGAGAGCAAAGCTGTGGTGGGAAAGTACTGTACAGCCCTCAATTATGAGCCTGCATCCACACCACTGCCTTTTAAACGAGGTAGTAAGTGTTTGAAACGGCATGGATGGATGTGGGACAGGCAAGTAAGATGAGAGAAATAATTTTATTTTTTTAATCACACCAAAAATGTCTCCACCTGGTTACATATGAGACCATAAAATATCACCAATTACAAGAGCATTTCTCCCCAGGAACCCCATTCCAGAAGGGAAGTAGAAATCCACAAAGGTACTCATTACACTTAATACCTTCATTACCATCTAATTTTTTAGACCACATTATGAACTCCACCATTAAATGCAAGGACTGCAGACCAGTTTCAATTAAGATTATAATCACTTGTTGACATTCAGTCAAACTTCTCAATTTGTTTTGGTTTTAAAAACACAATATAATACTTGTACAGTCTTCAGGCAGGAAAACCATATGTTTCCCCTCTAAGTACAGTTTTAACAATGCACGTTATTCATTGAATGAACCAACCTGCCTGAAAAAAATTAAAAGACAAAATTGAAACCTTCAGTTTTTACGTCCATAACTGATGTTATCATAAGCAATCAGAAGATTACATTACTCCAAAAGTCACGTTCATTTGCCTTAATTCAAAGTGCCAATGTGAAAACTTTAGTCCATCTAATTAACCTCTTCCCGTTTCCCATTTAAAACTAATTATCTTAAACTAGCCATTAAACAATTCTGAATGCAATAAAAAGAGGAATGGCTGCAAAATATTAAATCAGGCGAGAAGGAAATACATGAGTTTACTTCCTTGTAAAAGCAATCACCTCTTCAATTAAAGAAGGAGTAACTTTGCTTTCAGCCTTTGACCTTCCACTGTAGGAGAAGTGACACTTCCACTCCCCTACAGCAGACAAGGTTCACTCTCTGTGTAGAGGAATACCATTTCAGGGGGCTGCGAAACTTTTTCCAGTAGCTATTTAGAAATGGTCTCTGAATTTAGGCCCCTCAACAGACAGAAGAGCAATCACTACAGGTCAACTCGTACTTTGTAAACCACCTGGCAAGCTGTATAACAAAGAGGCAGTTCTCTTGTCAGAGGATTTTTAAGCCAGGTGATTTATTTATTTTTTTTTTTAAACACTGTCACCTGAACAGTTTGCTGTATTTAACTAAAACATACAACCACCTAGCAGGTTTATGATTCACAGTATCAATTAAGTACAAATCAGCAGTAAAGCAAGTTTTCAACTCCTCCATCTTTCACCTCCTTGTTCTCCCCTGGCTAAAGCTCATGCTGGATTCAGACTTTCTTCCTTTTTGCCCTTTGGAGGGAACAGATGAGTCTTCCTGACTCTCAATGACCAAAAACCTGCATGTTGTTGTTTTATCAGAAGACAGCACACCTCTGCAGGCATTTGTTCTGTGCCTCCATAGGAAATGCATGCCTGGGCTCTTCGCCTAGCCCAAGGTAGAATGGAAGACTTTGGGAAAGGAACTCAAACATAACATAACAAAGGAAAAACTCCTGAAGTCCCATGGTGCAGCATGGTTACCACTGAACCATGACCTGGCTGGCTACTGATTTCCAAGTTCATTTCTCTCACAGAAGCTTTCTTTAGAAGTCCTTACACTTTGGATGGGCAATCCGAGGTCTTCAGGGAGAAGCAGGTATCACTCACATCCCTATCTAACCAACGGAAAACTTTCCAAATACTGAAAGTAGAAATAAGATCAGTAACTTCCCCAGCCATACTGGGGGAGTAACAGCCAAATATAGCGAGCCACCCTGTCAAATTACTTGAAAAGGAAGTAAAGACTAGTAGGGCTGGAAACCAGGGATCCTGCTATTAAGTAGTCAGCTACCAGGCTGCACAAAGTTGCGTTACTTTTTCCTAAGCCATATTTAAACAAAACAAAACAAACAAACAAACCAACCCCAGGCTCTAGTCATCAGTCATCATACTGTGTGACCAGAAGGACCAGGATAGAGATCTGAAAGTCAGCAGGGACAGAGGCAAAAGTTAACTAAATGGAACTGTCCTCCTACTACAGAAGGAATGGTTTACTTTGAAGGAGAACAGGGAAAAAAGGCACCACTGTATGTGCTATAATTAAAAGTCCATCAACATAGCACTTAGAGGTGCTCTGTATTCCAATTAAGTTTCAGTTCTGCCATGGAAAACAAAGGGTACAAGACCAGGAGTCAAATCCTGGGGTTTACGCTATCTCAGTTCCTGTAGTTTCATGCAGATTCTGGTACAAGACATGGCTGACCAAATTTCTAAAAAGCAAGCAAATCTGAATTTAAATGAGGTCCTGTATATTTGCAATTTCCCTTATAGAAAGGGAGTGACATGCTGAGCACCTACACCTCAAGAAGGAATATTTAGATATGCATCTTAATTATAAGAATTTGTATTTGCCTTAATACCATTTCCCAGAAAGAGTTGGAAGTGTTAATCTGTTCTCACAGGAAGAATATAAAAACTAAGTTATTTTTAAATAACTGTATAGTTTAATGGAAGCTGTGAAACAAACTGACTCCAAGACTAATTGAACGGAAATAGCTTGCCACAAAAATCTACTTAGCTAATGCAGAAAGGAGTAAACCAAGAATAAAGGAGATGCTTTCAGGAAGTACGACCCTTGAAATTTGCTGAGGCTCTGCAGTCTACAGCAGCAGAGTTTGTTTTGTCTCAAAGAAAGAGATCTATGTGGAGGTGTAATATCACTTAAAAAAAAAAAAGGCAAACAAAAGTCACATGAAAGTGTGAGAACAGTAATAAATCTTTTCATTTTGATTAGAAAAAGGAAGAAACACCATCACTTGCATTTTGAAAACAGTTTCCTCAGCACTAGTGAAACTAAGGTGTTAAAAGTTTAGGTACTCAGCTCCTGTTCTGTAACAAATATACAGTGGTTGTAATTGCATCCATCTTGTGTCTCTTATTCACCCAGATGCATGCAATTCCTCAATTCAAATTGAAATTAAATCCTAGATAGCAGTAACAGCGGAACCCCAGTTCACATAAATGTTAATGCAACTATTATTAAGTGGTCTTCCTTTTATATTACTATAAACTGAGTTTTATTCTTCAGCTACAAAATATCCTATTACCCACAGACA
>NW_009648925.1:2002477-2005075 GCF_000708025.1 Charadrius vociferus | reverse complement strand
CGTTTAATAGCAAGAAATTATATTTATGCAAGAAATTTTGCCCTCTCAGCAAAAGGAATAGAGAACCTATTTTATTAGAGATGTGACAAACCCACATTTTCAATAGTTCTGTGACAAACATGTAATTGGTCTTGGTATTTGCTGACCACAGAATAGAATAAATCTTAATGAAAGAAAGCAATCTGGGCAGCAAAACACAGTTTTGCCAGTACAGAAGAACCACAGGGAAAGACCAGCAGGAGTGAGTCTAAAGTAATGTAGGGATGACTGGGTAAGGAGATGTAGTCATTACATTCTGGGGCTGCATAAAGATGCCCCCAGAGTACACTTCACATAACAGTTAAGACACTAATGATTCCGATTTTCTTCTCTTTTCCTTCAAAAATATCATTACAAGAAGAATAACGTTACTTATGTGAGAAGATGCAATCGTTAATATCAATACACTGTAAAGGTATTTTTTTAAACATCTGACCAACTGCCAAAAAGCTACAATATTTGAAAAGTATAATGTACGTCTACTTTGGATTTTATTCTTAAAGTTTAGCAAAATATAGTAAACGTAGCCCAGTAGGTCTGCGGTTAGTATGACTGGTATGTCGTTTCACCAATGAAACAAGTTAAGAAGCTTTTTAACTAGTAACTGGAAGACTTATGTGATAGTATTACAATTTGAACTCTTCGGCACCTTTGCAAAATGCAACTGCTTTGTTTCAGAAGGTTTTATCTGTACAGCAGATCATTCCCAAGGCAAGTCCCAAAGGTTAAAACTGTTAATATAAAAAAAAGAGAGAGACAAAACTCCTAATAAAGTCTAATTTTGAAATTCTTGCTTCAGCTGAGTAACATGATCCTGCATAATAAGAGTCATCTGTGACTGTTTGGGAAGTAACTATAAGTTAGAAGATATTTTAAAGCCTTGTTCGCTACTCAATATTTAAAATGGCAAGTTGTCTTTGTGGTACCAAGCGTGTTTACCACACTAGTTTTATTAATCTTGCTAACATAAGAAGACTGAAAGCAGTAAGTTATCCAGTGAAAGTTCAAGCTAGTTTAAAGGAAGGAAACAGTTAATTAACTCTAACCCTTAGAGCATCTACAACAAGTACGTGGTGATCAGATCAAGCAAAACAGTTCAAATATTAGTGGAGCAGTAAATTGTGGCTACATGACGTAAGTCATGAGACTTCTTTATTTTCTTGTGATCCCAAACAAGCCCAACCATTACTTTAGACCACAATCCACAACCTCTCTCACATACGAGCTGCACGTACAACCTCATATATATGTATACAAATTTATCCAATCTGTGTCGAAGAAATAACCAATCAGTTGTTGACACCATATTAAATCAACATCTTTCACTAGCTCCAAATGAAGAGTTACAGTACACAGTTACACAACACCAGCATAAATAGTGAATTGGAGATCAGATGCCAAGTTTTCCTGGGAAAAGATCCTCCAGAGTAGGCTGATAATCATGTAACAAATCATAAACAAACTAAATCCTCTCATCAACTGTACCTTAACATTTTTGGGGGGAAGGAGAGAGAACCTGTTGAGAATGGTACATCCACATACTCTTGAGAGTAAGCTCTCATCACCCACCTTGTCTCAATGAGGTAAGCAGTGTATGTTTCTTGCATGTTCATGGCATTCCTCCCAGTCCGTTTTTCGGCTTCTGAAACAGTGATTTCCATTTTTTTTGCCAAACAGTCTTCCATCTTTTTAGAGGAGGAAAATACAGACTCATGTAACATTAGCCACACAAGGTAAAGGCTACTAACCCTGCCTCCCCTTCTCTCACACCACATTTGTTCAAATAAGACAGGTCTCTGTAGAATAAAGGTTTTGGCAGGGCTTCGTTTTATACCCATGTTCTGCATAACATTTGCAAATGAAAACTGAAAACCTGCTTTTGGGGAAAAAAAAAAAAAACAAACACCAAAGTCCACAAATAAGACAACTTTGGATACCAAAATGAACCAGGAAGACACAGAAAGAAGAAATATTTTTCCTTACAAGTAACAAAGTAACTTTAAAAAAAAAAAACCAAACAAACAAACCCCTGCACTTTCTATCCAAACACTTCCCAAATAGCAGCGAATTCCTCCTCAGGACACCTGGGACACACATAACCACCTCTCCCCTTTCACAGGAAACAGAATACATCCGGACCGAGATGTTTTTCTTTTAATCTCTCAGAGGAGGATCGTTATCTTTTACACATTGGCGGGCAGAAGTCAGTCGGGACCACAGGCCCACCCTGAAAAGGCAGAGCTCTAGGAGCCTCCAGCTAAATTCAGCAGGGAGGGGGGTTTACTTGTGAAACTGGGGGGGGGGAACAACGACACACCAAACTCAGAAATTAATAAAAATAAGTCACAAGGGACGAGGGCTGACGGCACGCAAAGCCCTCCAACAGCGGCCAGAGAGGAACTGGAAGGAGGATAACCCCCACTGCTCGGAGGGACGGGCTTCGCTGCACAGCTCAGCCGCGAACTCCCCCGGGCAGGGGCTTGGCCCCGGGCAGGCAGAAGGAAGATTCGTCCCACCTGTAGCCCCTTCCCACCACCGCCCGGCTCCGGCCTCCCCGCG
>NW_009648925.1:1993530-2002183 GCF_000708025.1 Charadrius vociferus | reverse complement strand
GGGCGGGGGTGCGCCTCCGCCCGGGGCTGGCGTGGGCTGAGGCGAGGCGGACTTCGCCGGCCCTCGGCCTTCCTTCTTTCCTTCCTTCCCAGGCCCTCCGCTACCACCCGCCTCGGACAGTGCTCGTCGAATTGAGTTGATCTAAGCCCTTGTGTCGGCTGCTGGCGCCCTGCCCGCCTTTTCAGCCAAAAAAAAAACTTGCCTCGGCGTTGGGCACCCCTCGGTGAACAGGGCGGGTTAAAGACACCCCTCCTTGTCACAAAGCTGCCCTCGCCCGAAGCCGGGCAGCCTGAGCTTCCCGTCTGGGAAAGGGGACAGACCTTCCACCGTCCCCCAGGCACTGGCACCGTTGTAAATGGTTTATTCCTAAGATTTATTTTTGTCGTCGTGCCTCTCTCGGTTCTGGGGTCGCTGAGGAGTGTCTGATGCACCCACGCTGTGTCTTGTCTTCCCACCGTGGCAGGACAACTTGTCATTTTGCTTTATGGACTCTCTTTCAGCAGCTATTAACTTTCCCACAGGATGTTTGTTAACGTGAGGCAGCTCGGGTTATATTTTTTTTAAAGCCCACCAGCCCGCCATTTCTCCGCTCTCACTCTTTTACATGCAGCGAAGGACTCAATAGTGCCATGTTGTCTTTTACTTACCCTCCCGTCTGCCCTGCCTTCTCCATCGGCTCCCTCCCGCCGGTGGTACGACGTCCAGAATGGCGTTTTCCTGCCCACCATCTCTGCTGGCGTCCCGGCCCGCCACACTTCCCCGGGAGGTACCCAAGTAGTTAAAATCGCCCGAGTTCAGCTCTGGGGAAGCTCCTGTCCTTTATTTAACAAAAGCCCCAGCTGTCTCTTTCCTTCTCGTTGAGCAGGAACAAACCCTTACTGTGCTTTTCTGTGATTCCTGTTCTGTCTTTTTGGAGAGACGTTCAGCAAGTCTGCCCCGCAGCTCCTACTGAACATCGTCGGTTAATATATTGCACACTATATCTATATATACACCTTCATTTTTGCAGCCTTTGCGTTTATTCCCTCACGACCTCGTGGCGCCCACGCAGTCCTTGTGGGGCCGGCCAACTGGACGGAGAGGTCCTTCCTATTTATTCCTCCTACTCCAAACATTATTTCGGACACTGGGGAGCAGCCCCATTGTTCTCTGGTTTACATATCACATCACTCCCTCGAGATTTCCCATTTTTGCACCAGATTCGTGTCCTTTGATTCGGGTGCTACATTTTTTATTGTTCTCATGTAGCTTTCTTTTTGTTTTCCTGCCCAAACCCAGGTTAAAGGCCACCACAGGGGATTAAAGAGTTGATATTAAGGGTTTCTTTGCTTTGCTTTTTTGTGCTTTGAGTAGGAAACATATTCTTTTTTACAGTTGATCACAGCTGAATTTGCATACATTTTTCATCCAAAAATTAATCTTTTTCTTTCAACAACAATTAAAATAAATCCCAAAATCCCCTTTGAAGACCCCATGAATTAATATTTGGCGTCTGGTTTCTATTCTGTTGTCTTCAATGTTTATTCAACTTTTTCCTCAGATTGTTTGAACTGATACCTCAATCCGTCCTTTCCCACCCCTCCACCACTGTAGCTGGATGGAGTTTCCCAAGCTTTTCCACAAAAGGCTTTCCTAGAACAAAAGTTTTTTACAAGTATGTGAACTGTGATTTGTCCTCTGAATAGGACTGATTTAAGATTTGTTTTCTAAACCCAAAGTCCAGTTTAGATGTTAAAGTATGATTGCACATTGTAAGACAAAGTCTGTTTTCCATTAGGGTATGGTTTTCTTATGTTTACTCAAGATGTACATTAAGATACATACCTTGTATCAATTACACTTGCATTTGCAGGATGTGCATACTGAAATTTTTCTGATCTGTATCAGCGATATAATGGAAATATTTATGTGAAGCTCATGCAGTATATCATACTTTGTATTAAATATTTTTATTATGGAAACAAGATTATCAATAAAGTACAGTAATATTTTGCAGGTCTAACATTCAGTCATTTCAAAAACTATTTTCAGCTTTGAGTTGTCTTAATACAATACTAAGAGATGTGGAGAAGAGTTAAAAGAGTGTCTATGTGGGAGGAGGATAACAATAGAAGTGCCCAAATCAAGATGACCAACAGCCTGGGTAGCCCTGACGGACACTATAGCCCAGGGAGCTTTAGAGGAGAGTGTGAGATGTCCTAACAAACTAGTGTGCAAGAGGTCTTCAACAGGCACCAAAGTCTCCAACAAAGTGCTTTTCCTGAGCCACATTTCCCCACCTCAGCATGCAAAGTGGGCTAACGGTATTTGCTCACAGAAAAATGTTCCCAGCATGGTACTGCTTTCTGGCATACTTCCAAGACTTGCACTACTTTGGCCAAAATAGAATCACAGAATCATAGCATGGTTTGGATTGGAAGGGAACTTGAAGATCATCTCTTTCCAACCGCCCTGCCATGGGCAAGGACACCTCCCACTAGACCAGGTTGCTCAAAGCCCCATCCAGCCTGGCCTTGAACACCTCCAGGGATGGGGTCTCCACAACTTCCCTGGGCAATTTGTTCCAGTGTCTCACCACCCTCAAAGTGAAAAAAACTTTCCTAATATCTATTCTAAATCGGCCCTCTTCCAGTTTGAAGCCATTCCCTCTCATCCTATCACCACGCCCTTGCAAAAAGTTCCTCTGGATGGCATCCCTACCCTCCAGCATGTCGACCACTCCACATAGCTTGGTGTCATCGGCAAACTTGCTGAGGGTGCACTCCATCCCAACATCCATATCACCAACCAGCAGCACTGGTGTTTCGTGTTTAGTGTTTCCCGCCTAGCTAGGCACAACACTAGTGCAGTCAGGCTGTCTTTGAACTCCCTCTTGTCAGGATACACATCTGATTTCCTGTGGATTACTCTAACTGGGACAACTCTCCTGCTCTTCAGCATCTTCAGAACAAGGGCAGCGTGTCCCTCATTCTTCAACCATAAGAAGGCAAGCTCAACTCAACTTCCTACCTACAAGTCCCTTCAGTTTCCAAAGCTGTCATCGGAGAGGTAGATTTTTGAGAAAACAAGCTTTTCACATCACACTATTGAATTCCTTACCAGAGAGTTACACATCTTACAGGAGAAAAAGCAATACACCAAGTTCACCAAACACAGATGCTCCTTTTTGCAAGTTTTGGTACGCTTTCTCTAAGCCATGACACCATACGCAGAAGCAGCAGACTGCCCTGTTGCCCTCCTCCCAGCTGTTCCTGACTCCCGCACAGTCTCTGGCAAACAGGGAACCCATCTTTTTCTGGTCTGTAAGTCCATTCTTTTTAATCCTACTGTTACTCTGGATAAACTGCTTTTTGACCGAAGAAAGCTAAGCAAGGTATATTACCTTATAACTAGCTTATAAAAAGCTATAAGATGCTTTTTGTAAGGTTACGTGTGTTACCTTTCCTGCTTGGACCTTCAGACAGCCTGTTTTGTTCTAGCAAATCACACACCTTAAACAAAAACTATATGCCATATCAATGGGAAATATTTCAGATAATTTTCCCTTTGTCACAACACTAATTTTCAGTAACTTCCTTTAGAGTTCCTCATCATCTTCAACTTCTTAGAAGTAGTTAGAATTAAATGATCATACAATCACCACCAACGATCATCACTTTGCTACTGGGAACCAAAATGAAACCACTGCCTAAAGCAGTGGCTATGCTTTGCATCTATCCCGCAACACCTGTGGCCTTTCAGGAACCTCAGGAAGACCGAGTTAACCAGACAATACTGCTGACAAGAGGCACGTACCTATGTGCCCGTGCAATGCGTGGCCGCGCTGGTGCTCGCAAGCAGAGAGGTAGTGTGAGTAGATTCATGGAGCAACACAGCTGGAGCTGAGGACGCACCATCCACATCGCACATATTTTAGGGGATCTTTTCTAGGGTGCCTTTAGCCCGCTCCCAGGGAACGGCCACCCTTCACACCTTCCAGTTTAGCTGCTACTGACAAAAAATCCAGCGTGTGCGTGCCCTGAGACTGCCTCGTAGCACAAGCCAAAGCGGGATGGCTGGGAGTTTCCCTTCAAAAGCACATTCCTGATCCATGTTTCAGGCTCCTGCATCCTATCATAATTTCACTACCAGTAATAATAATACAAAGATCATGAGTCAGGCTGTCAAACTGCTCGTGCCTCCCGCTACAGGCTAATTCCTTCAGACCCAAAGGTGCTCGCTAACCGGAGGAGTCCAGCAGCCAAAGCGATGCCAGCTTTTGCTTTTGGTCTTCAAAGCCTAATCCTCACTGAAGACCCTGGCGTCTGTCTGCATCTGATGTCATTGGTATGATGGATGGAGCAGAAAATGTTTGCTGAGGTTCCCTAAGAAAACACAGTGGAGGAATTAATGTCAAGGAACAGTCGGTAAAATGCATGAGCAGCTGCTTCAACATGGAAGAGTGCAGGAGGAAAAGTAGGCTCAAAAAGAATAAATGGGAAATCCTCTCCTCCTTTAAGACAGGGAACTGCTGGAGAGGGTCCAGCAAAGGGCAACAAAGATGATTAGGGGACTGGAGCACCTTTCTTATGAGGAAAGGCTGAGGGACTTGGGTCTCTTTAGTCTAGAGAAAAGAAGATTGAGGGGGGATCTTACTCCTCACGTGAGTCCAGGTTCCTCATAGACATATTTCTATCATCTAAATGGCTGTGTGAAATGGCCACTAAACAGTAGAAAAATCAACATTTTGTTAATTATTTAGAGAAAGAAAAATTCATGGAAAGATAAGTGGGGAGTAGAAAAGAGATACGGATGTCTTCTGGGGTGGGGGAAATCACCCGATCCCACTCAGTCTGAAATTGGTAGCAGTGGTTTCCATCCATTTTGGCAACGGCAAACCTGGATCCATTAATACAAACAAGAAAGCCAAAACTAATCCACATTTTTAAAAGAATCTGTACAAGCACATCAATAGCATGAATGAAAAGTTCCTGAAAGTGGCTTCAAAAGCAGCACAAAGCAGCCCATGAGAAAAACTCAAAACTCCATAGGAAGAAAGCAAGAAGATTTCGGACAGAATTGAACAGAAAAAAACCCAACTCAATAACATTGTAAATGGTAGAGATGGGCAAATTAGATCTTTACTTAATCTTGATGCAGCTTTGGTCAAGGCGCCTGTTGCATGCAGTCTAAGAGAAGTTGAAAGTTAGGCCAGTGTTTCTGGGCGACGGAAATACTCCAATAAAAGTCAGGCATCACTTAAAAATGCAATTATCCTGCATGGCTACCACAACGAGCATTAGCTGAGAGGCGGGAGCATGGGAAAGCTGGCAGGGCTAAGGAGAGGTGGTTGTGGCAATGCGGACAAGGCCACCTGTGCCCGAAGGTGGTATCACTGTGTGCCTCAGGATGCATTGCTGGCTTTCATTGTGTTCGTCATGTTATCTGATCGTCGAAGGTTACCACACCATCGCTGGGACGAGCTGCAGCAAGAGAATGGAAAATGCCAAAGGTCAAGTCGTGGTATTTTCCCCCTAGGTGACAGCAGGGAGCACAAACCATAGTACCACGTGCATGAGCTCAAACACACACCAAAACACTATGAAACTGCGACAGTGGGAAGGTAATGAGAACTTTTCCCAGAGAGCGATGGGCACCCTCAGAGCCCACCAGACAAGTGCGTTTGAATTTATTCGACCCTCCCAGGACTGGATCCAGTGTCCTCGGGAGTGCAGGATGGAGGTGGCGGCTGGATCAGATCCGCAGCGCAGGGTGCACATCCTTCTCGGGCAACTGTTGCTGATGGCATAGGGGAATCAAGGCCATGCTTATAAGATGCAAAGTGATGACACTGACATTCCTGGCTTTTAATTAACTGCCAGAACAACTTTTAATTAACTGCCAAGACAACTTGGGAGTAGTTCAATAGAACCACACAATGCATGCACATAAATTAAGAGTATGGATTTGTGCTCACTATTAGAAGTTAAATCCTAGTCCTATCAGATAGCCTTTTTCCTTAGACCTGCCTTTTAAAACTTCAAAGTATAAAACCGATCCTCTTCACAACAGAAACACTCATGGACCTTATCTGAAGCCCAACATCATGACTGATATCAACAGATTAAAAAAGAACAAAGCAGATGCAGCAGATACTAGTCCTGACATGTAACACGCAAGCAATCAAGAGAGCCAAAGGAACGTCTTCTGATTGCAGAAGTAAACCCAACACCGTTTGTTGTAGTCAGTCATTTTAAACTCAGTGTCCCCGCTATGATCTCTGGGGTCTAGCTGGCATGGAGGAGGTCCAGGGAAGCTCAGGAGCGTTGACCCTTGCATTAGCACTGTCCAGGGCATGGCTATGTGGTTCCCCTCTTATCCTGCTCTCCCTTCCTGTCCCCTGTCACATGAAGCTGATTGTTGCCCCTGGGAAGAATAAGAGTTTTGACTCACCTGGGTCTGGCACATGTCCATCATGATGTTACCCCGCACGAGTGTGTTTAGTGCCTATGTTGGGACTTTCAAATCTGTTGACTGCTTGCGGAGCCTTGCCTCCCGCTGTGGATACCAAGGCTGTTTGAAACCTTCATTTAAATATAAGCTATATTGTTTCAGGTGTCCAAAGTTTTATTTTACTTCTCTAGTAAATATCTTCCAGCTCCTAAATGAGAACTTTGGGAAAACTGCTCCCACAATGCAACTTAAAAATCACCCTGCAGAGACCTTACGTTCCTCTGCCTAAATCCAGCCTTCAGTGTGTCTTGAGTTATGAGGTTGTCCAGACCACTAATAGAGGAGCAGGGGAATTTACAACAAAAGGAATAAACAAGCCAACAATAAAAATAACCATTTATCTCTTCTTCCTCCTCAGTGTCTTACTCCAAAGGTCACTGTGTTCTCTCGTGGAGGCAAAGCTCTATAATGGGAGTTTGGACACTTCAGGCTAAATCCCAGAGTTCTTACTCACTTTTCCCTGAGTAACTTTGGTGGATTTTTAGTTTGTATTTTTAACTTGGATAAGGTCTGAGAAATAAGCAGGAGCTCCAGAACAGAGCTGTTGGTCAGAGGAGAGCCCAGGTCAGTGGGGCACGTGCTGCGTGGCTCCCCGCTCAACCCGGGGTGACTCACACCATAGTGTTAGGAAAGAAACAAGCTCCCAGCCTCACATTCTTCCCATTTTGCAGATGAAGCTTGCTTACAGTAGTGCTCAGCGGACCGAAAAGGCAAGTTACGGGAGGGTACATCTAGTTCTGTGCAACCTTACACGGAGCAAGGGCTGAACGGACAGGTTCCCTCTGTGCAGAAAGCAGCCTGCAGAGCCCAGCGGCCAGTTTATGAAAGCAAACCCTCGCCCATGTCACCACGACACCACGTTTTACCAAGCCGCAGGTCTAACACGGTCTAGAAATAAGTACAGCTGTTTAGGAAGAGCAGGACAAACATCGCTCCCCAAAAGCTTCCCCTTGCAGAGCTTCCTGTAGAAACCCAACTGCCTTGTAAAGATGCCATCGCATTGGAAAGCGACTGCCTTTCCTCTCATTTCAGTGAGCTCTGGCCCCAAATCTCTCCCTAAGATCATTCTGCAGCCAGGACGAAGCATTTTAGAGGGTTCGGTTTGGCCCAGAAGTTGTTTGGCATTGCTGGGTTTTTGGAAAATACAGCTCCTGCGGCTGGGGGTCCCTGGCTGCGGGGATGTTGTGCAATCTCCCTGCTGCCTTCCTAGGTTTTGTCGCTAAAAAAAAATAATATCCCTTGCTTCCCTTGTACTTCCAAATCATACAGCATGTTTTGTCAATGTCCACCGTTGTTTAAAGCCCCTCCGGGCTCCTGCTGGGGACATTATTTCTCTCCGAGTTTCATAGGCAGCGGGGGATTCTTCCTGGTTTTAAAGAGTGCTCCCATGGATCGTGAATAATCTGCAACACCCCTAACATAAGACTTATCCGGCTGCCTTGTAGCACACAGAAGGGCTCACATCTGAAAATCCAACCGGCAGTCTGAGCGATCTGAGGGCATTTTGAAGTGCTGTGAATCAGGAAGAGGAGAGCTGGCCGGTCACCCAAAGAAACCACAGTGCACACGGCAGCTTCAATACGCCAACTGGAAAATAACGTCTTTCTGAAAGTTTGCTAAACATTTGTTTGTCCTTAGTCCTAAAAGGCCATACCTCAGCTGTTGTAAGTCAGACCAAACCACCTCTACTTGGTTAATCCTACATAGCACACAGAAAGATGCCCAGTTTGATGTAGAGACAGCCAAGCGAGGGAGAGCAATGTTGCACCTTGCCTAGGACTCAAGCCGATGTCCTCCAGGGCTGTGAGCAGAGGCAGCTCCCCTGGTCGGGCAGACCTTTCTAGACTTGTTCTTCCAGAGCAGCTCCCCTGGTCAGGCAGACCTTTCTAGACTCCTTCTTCCAGATAGACGTTCTCTGTGTACCCCAGGTGGTACCTTCCCTTAGGGCATCCACCTGGCTTTCTGCTCTGTTCTCCCAGGGACATGCGGCCACTTCTCCGTGGAGGACAGGCTCAGCTGGCTGGTGTCTGGGCACCCTGAAGCAAGTTGGAGCAGACCAAGTAACCCCCTACAGAGGCATGCTGGTGTAGCCATGGTGTAGGAGAGACCCTTTATACGTATCAGCTGTGTCTGCACCTCATCTAACACCTCCCCTTTTTCC
>NW_009648925.1:1979932-1993511 GCF_000708025.1 Charadrius vociferus | reverse complement strand
CTCTAACAGAGTAAATTTTATCAATAGTTTACAGAGTAATTTATATAAATAGTTTACAAAACAAGTGGATGCAGTTTACTGGATAGATTCGTTCAAAGAAAGAAAGGATCTTCAACGGAGGAAAGCACTTGCCGATAATGATCACACATATGTACAAGCATATATAGATACACCACACATCCACCACATACTGATTAATGAACTAAAAGATGAACTGTAAAATGGGTAAATAAAAAGCTGGAGATTCACTGAACTAGCATGCTGTGTATGCATTAAAAATTAATCGATATATTTATCAATAACTATAAAAAACTAGCCTCACCTTAGGGCAGGCATTTTGGCTGCAAAAGGCCTTAATAACAACGTCTCTTTCTCTGCCACATTTGATTACACTGATCATTATTTTAACGCAATCTGAAGGACTGGGGTAGATCATAGGGCAAGAGTTTGAGAATTTTACGCCTCCTTTTGCCACTGACGGATTGCGTTAAGGCAAGTCAGATTTCTGCTACGTTTCACAGTTTCTCTTTTGTAAGTGGGATAATATTTCTTACAAGTTTTTGTAAAGCAGTTTGAGATCTTGGGGAGAAAGCAGCTATTTAAATGCTCTATGTTATTATTTTAGGCCCTGGTTCAGGAAAATATATATGTTTAAATCCTGCTGCTTTAATGGGTCGAAAGCACCTACTTTAGGCTAAGCTTATACTGATGTGGTCTTTCTGAAAAAGCTGCCCTAAAACTTCTAATTATCCCTATTAAAAATATAGCCTGTTGAAGCTTACTTAAAAGATAGAGTTAATTTCTAAAAGGGGGAGGGGGAAGTAGTAAATTAATGGCAGCTCAGCATATTGAAGCATTACCTTCCGTGTTTTATTCAGAGGAAAGAGGCATGCAGGAATACCCATGCCTTTTTGATTAGATGCATGCAGTAGACATTAGGTCCCCTTCAAAGATCCTTGGGCCATACGGAGCCGGGAGCAGCTCTGCGTTGTCATCGGGGGAAAAAAAGAAAAACAACCAAAAAAAAAATCAAACTCTTTCTCTCGGAGCCAGGCTTCTTCCCCCAGCTCCCCCCCTCCCATATTTGTATATATTTCGAGAGGAGAGTCAGGCTTAGTTTGTTCATAAACTGCAGTTCCTGGGCGGACCCCACACACAGCTGGGCTTTAGCGGCTGGATCCGCCTTTCCCGGCAAGCCTAGCCGGGAGCCTGGCAAACTCGGGGCTCCGGGCTTGACAGCAGAAAACGCAGGAGACAGGCTGCACCGAAGGAAGATGAATTGGTCAACGCCGTGAAGCCGGGCTTCTGGTCACCGGCGGGATCCAGAAAATGGGTTACTGGAGAAGACCGGGTCTGCTTTCCTTACTGCTGCTCTCCTTCTGTGAGTAGAAAAATGTTTCTGGTTAGACAACGTTAAGCAACATACTCCGAGAGGTCGTTTATTTTTCCTTCCTCCAGCAAAACAGCTAATCTTTGATTTCTCCCCTGACAGCAATTAGCCAGGGGATTGGAAATAGCAGAGAGTTTAGCAGAATACGCTGCTATGGCTGCATCAGCTGTGCATTTCTCTTACGGCGAAGGGCGAGCGATTGCCTTGGTGGAAAGCACTGCGTGCTCTCTTGGAGCAGCTCGCAGATGTCAGTGTTTACAGCGCAAAAATATATATAGGTCAGCATTACTTGTTGGAAGTTTTTATTTTATTGAGGGAGATTAAAGGCAACTGAAGTGCACCGCCGAACGATCTGGCTTCGACAGTGTCCAGATGTGGTGAAGTTTGCAGCTTAGAACTTTTATCAGCCCCGGTTTATGCGCAGAATTAATCGAACTATTAAAGAAGGAAAGAAGTGGGGAGAGGGGGAGGAGAAGTGTCTTTGCAACAACATCTGGTTATTCGGCAAACCTTTCCAGCACTTACGTAAAGATTTCTTTGTAATAAGTGCCCTGTTTAGGTTTTGATAGCACTTCTTCAAGACTGTAGATAAAACCTTCCCGCAGCACTTGAAAATGTGCCCATCGGTGGTTTAACTTCTCTTGTTTATATCTTGGTGATTGTTTCATAACAGGGAATAGATTTGTGTATAAGTGAGTGTTATATACACATCTCCTAAGTATGTGTGTGTATCTTTCTGTATATACAGTGCCGATGTATGTGTATACACACATCTATCCCTATATAGTATATATTTATATATTTGCACGGACAATGGCACTTTTTACAGTGAACTCTTACAAACACAAACCCGCTCCCCTCGCTATAGAAATTTCAATGCAACTAAAATTGCTTTTTGCACGAAGCGATGAAGTAGGAGGATTATAATTCCAGTATTTTTGCATCCAAATGAAATAACTGGGGGCAGGGATCTGTATCTGCATTCACTTTACATGGGTCCCCCTACCTACAGGAACAGGGAATGAAAGAATATGATCGGTTGGTAATTTGGGTGTAGGCAAATACAAGCCTTGGTGCAACTGTTGAAGCACAGAAGACCCAGATGGGGGACTTAGGACCTAAGGTCTGGTTGATTTTTCAAAAAGTTGCGAAGATATATAGTATTCATTATTGTAGGTAATGCCCTAAAGTGTGGTTTGAAACATAGGATGCTATACCAGTAACATCCTGCTAAATTAATCACGTTTGGAGCAGAACTGAAGGAATTACTACAAGGTATTATTTAATGCACAGTCTCGGGTTGGTTTTGGTAAGAAAGAAAACCACTAATTATCCTTCAGAAATACCTAATTTTGGAGTTATTTAACTTATGGTTTCCTTTTTCTGAAAGGCAAGGTTTTAATCCAAAAGAAGCCAAACCAAAACATATCATGATTACTAAGTTCATCTGAAAGGTTACATGAGTGATATGATGACAAAATTTGCCTTTGTGTGGGGAAAAAAAAAATAAGTCAAGGCTTGCCGCCCCCGGTTCAGCTCAAAAAATGGTATGTGTTTTCTGGGGCTACATCCACTTCCCTTGCGTGTTGTGTTAAGATCAACCTTATGGTCATTCTGAGACAGTTGAAGTACCCTGGGAGCCCACTTTGCATTGATGTTAAGAGAGAAGGGAACAGCAAGTACCCCAAAACGACAGAAAATACACTTTCAGCTGTTCTTCGAGCAACAAATCCCACCACTCATCCAGCCTCTCTTTAAAGAGTGACAGCGCTGGCTTGGTGACAGCAGCAAAGTCGCTCCTCTTAGCAGAGAGATTTAAGACTTGCCATAGAGAACATGGCCCAGATTGCATCTCAGGTATCCCAGAAAAACTCCCTCAAGGCCAGCTGAGCATCTTCAGGGACTTTGCTGCTCCCCCAAGGAGTTTACACCGGGGCAGCAGAGACTCCAGTTTGCGCTCCACGCTGCTTGTCTCTTATCCCTTTTAGTCACCAAAATGGTCAAGCAGTCATCAGCACATCTGGCTGCTTTCATCCATACGTGGTGGGAAAAAGGATTGTAGTCTGACAGACTGCTGAAATTTCAGCTGCTGGATTCCGCTAATTCTCCTTGGCCACCTCTAGCAAGGCTTCAAAAATATCTACCCTTAAACTTCTCCCCCGTGGCGGTGGCTGCTGGAGGGCAGCATTTTTGCATGTCCTTCTCAGCAGAAGGTGCAGACAGGAGCTGTAGGTGGACCACTGCTAACCCAAACCCTCATGCAGGGGAGTGGGGAATCCTGCCAGGGCAGAGAGGTGGTGCAGTTCTGGATTTACTTAGCCCAGGACAAAAAAAATACAAGGATCATTTAGGATTGGAAAACCTCTCTTACACTGGGGGGGTGAAGGCTTTTAGTGTCTTTATTTTGGCCAGGAGAGAGCTGGGAGGTGTGCTAGTCGTCACCTATAACCAGGTCCCAGAGAGATGCTTTCTGGCAGAGGGCTTCCTCTTCTGTGGGGCAGAGGAAAAACAAGATTTACACCCTGGAAGCTGAAACCGAGTGCTTTTGTGTTAGAGCACAACACAGTAAAGTTGCTCCAGCAGGTAATTACTCAGGCTCAGGATGTGGTAGATTTTTGTTGCTCAAAGCCTTCAATGACTGCAAGACTACCTGCTTGGTAGACTATAACCTAGAAGTTACAGACGTGATATAGGGATCAGTGTGTTGTGCACACAGAAACACACTCTGGCCTTAAAGTTAATAATTAGGAATTTTCCTGCCCTGTTTTGCATCAGAATCAGGAAAGTCTCCCTTGTGCTCTGTCAGGAATAGGGCTTAGATCAGGCCATGCAAGCGTGGGGCTGAGCAAAATCTCATCTAATGACGAGGAGAGAAATGCACCACAACTCTGAGCTGCTGAGGCAACCTCAAAAAACGTGAGCTAAGTGTCACTGGTGTGATGATAGCTCTCGAGGCAC
The DNA here is from genome assembly GCF_000708025.1 of Charadrius vociferus. Classification (NCBI taxonomy): domain Eukaryota; kingdom Metazoa; phylum Chordata; class Aves; order Charadriiformes; family Charadriidae; genus Charadrius; species Charadrius vociferus. The sequence continues at coordinate 1,989,163 of NW_009648925.1, read as the reverse complement.
GAGGAGCCCCAGGAGCCCGGCAGAGAGCCTTTGGGCATCCAACCTCCAAAAGAGGACATGAAACTCAAAATCTGCCAGGGCACATAGCACTTACCAAGGGAGAGCTGTACCCCATGGGATGGGCTGAAGCTTCAATGAAAGAGAAAGAGGATTTATGAAACGAAGGAAGGTTGTGGGTCTGTGCCCCGAGTCCAGAGCTCCCAGCTCCTGGGGTCTGGGTCTGCTTCCCCGTAACTCATTCTCCCATTAAAATGCTGTCCCACTAAAACATCCTGACTTTTTTTTTTTTTGCTATGAGTCTCCTGGGCTCCCTTTGCGGTGGTCCCTCAAGGCCCTTTGATGGCTCCACAGAAAGCGCATTCGAGGGGGTACTTCTTGGTAGATGGTGGTTCTCTGAAGCCACATGCTCTTTCTTGCTTGCACAAACCAGCCCCTGTTCCCCCAGTGAGCCTCTTCAGCTAAACATATAGAGCGTATATAATTCATAAATCATGATAGGGAGCTCCAGGGCTGTCAGAAAAACATCTCTGGCTTTTGATCTGCTCGAGAAATCTCTGACCTATCCCAGGCTCCTCAGGCAGCTCATTCAAGAAGGCGGCCTCTTATTTCTCAGGTCACCAGAGCTAAAACCGTGGGCTGTACAGCCACCAAAACACCAGCCTGCTCCTCGGGCAGGGAGCTATTGGGATTGCACCCCAACAGCAACCTACACACAGTTCAGGAACACGGGGTGAAACCTGAGCTGGTGAGAGGACAAGGGAAGGAGGAGGACAAAGGAAAAAAGTCACCTTTCGTTTCACAGGCAAATACATCCACTTGCAGAACTTTGCAGGTCCAAGGCTGAGCCGGAGAAGCAGAGCAGCCCTCTTCTCCCAGGCTATGCAGCACATGGAGGTGGGAGCTGCCCGCCCCGGGACACATGGCTACAGGGTTGCTTATGACAATCCCTTCTCAAGTAGCAGTGTATTATGCTTTGGTGTTGTTTTAAGACAGGTAAAACACCAAGGAAGAAATTATCACCCTCGAAAAAAAGCAAGAGGTTGCAAGGGCCCCATGGTGGCTGGGTGTACGGAGCTGGATTGGGAGCAGGCGCAGCACCCCACTGCCCGAAGGACAAACTTGTGCATCCTACCGTGAGGCTAAGTAAGAAGAAAGTTGCAACAAATTCTCCAGTTCGGAAATAAAAGGGGGAGAGCACAAGAAAAACCCTGACAATGCAAAACCAGAGTCCTCCATGGTACTGCAAGTGGCAGGAGGCTCAGCAAGGAAAGCCACGGATTATTTTGAATTCACCTTTACACTTCCCCAAACCTGATACTACAGTTTCAGCCCTTGGTGTAAGTTAGAGTAACTGAAGGCTAAGAAAGGCGGCAGGGTACAGCTAGGTCAGGTGTATGAAAGCGGGCATTTCCTCTCCCCTTGTGTCTCCAGCTTTGCTCAGACTTGAGACAGGCTCGTCATCATTAAAGCCACTCAAATCCGTATTTTAGTGGGGAGCTTTGTGAAGAAAAGTCCTTTTGGAAATATAATGCCATGGAACTTGAAATTAAAATACACTGTTTTCTAAAAAAAAACCAAAAAAAAAAACTAACAACCAAAGATAATTTTTACTGGTGTTTTACTGGTGTTATAACTATTTAATGATGGTCACAAAGACATTTTTGTGTACTAGTAGTAAAAAAGTTCGGCCAGCTGCAATCATGAGACTCATTGTTCCCATTAGAGATGGAGTCCTGGACAGATGTATCCCACATATTCACTGAATATGCAGAAAGCAAACATTGGCATTAAAAACAGGTGACGGGGGGCTTTTATTCTGAGAAAGTATTCAACTCTACCGCCTGTCTTCCACAGCTTTATATTGCTCCATGTTTTGCTCCGCCGAGTTTATTTCCTCAGGACATTATTTTCCTCTCCTTTTAGTGATAACTCTTTGCAATAACATTTGCTTTCACCCTGGTTCCACAGTGTTGCAACGCTATAAACTAATGAACTCTCCCATAGATTGTCGTGTTTTCAAGGAAGCACAACATATGATCTTTTTATTAAAAAAAAAAAAACAAAAAACAAAAAAAAAACAAACCAAAAAAACAGTCCCACCAAGGAGACAAAATCAGCAGCTCCCACACACTTTGCTCTTTTCACATCCAGTGTTCAGCGCTGCGTGCCAAGTGAAAGCCTCGCACTGGAAGGGGCCTCCATGTAGAGGGGAGATAACACCACTGATGGCTGCCGGTCTTATCAAACCTGGGGATTACAGTCACATTATCTCCACACTGGACCCCAACTGCAGGACATTTCCTTAGGGATCTTCAGGGGGAAATGAAGGGGTGGCTGAAAGCTGTCTTGGCCCGCTCACATGCACATCCCTGAATTCAGAGGCAACCGTTGTGATCCTGCATCCGGAAAGGATCTGTAAGGTCCATCAGAGTCATATTTCTTGTTCATCATCAGTTGGTTCGTCTTTTTGTTACAGCCTGTGTAGGGCTGAAAATCTCCTGCCAGCTGCTGGGAGCTGTCAAGCTTTTAGGAGAAGTGGGAGAGCCTGCTTATCGTGCGGTCCCCTCTGCAGCCTGTGCTCCCACCAATTACACCGCTCCAGGACTTACCCTTTCACGGAGCCCTTCCACTGCAGTGTTTTGCTTCCCATTGATAAGCCGGGAACACGCCTGACAAACGACAGCTGATTTATACTACAGCAAATGCATCTCGGCGTTGGGGCAATTAATGTGTCCAGCTGTACACTGCAGCCTGCCAGTCTGTGCTGGGTGGAAGGGTTTTCGCCCACGTGGATTCCAGCAGCTCCGAGGACATACCTCAACCTAAGCATTACCCTGGACTAGATGGGACAATTTACAGCTGGAGTCAAGATTAAAATAATAATAATTTAAAAAAAAAAAAAGTCGTTTTTCAACATTTCCTCTGTGCAATTTGCAGTTATCAGCAGGAGCAAGCTGTAATGGGGAGCTGATGTGTGGCTCCAGCGGTGGCAGCTGCTGGGTATCACTTTGCAGAGTCCCACGCTCCATAGCCATGCCTTGGCCATGACTCCGGAAGTGGTTGAAGCAGCATCTTACTGGACATGCTCTGCCTGCAGCAAAACTTGCCACACTATGGATAGAGATGTTCCCTTTAGCTCCACGTTATTTACTCTGCGCTGGTCTGAAACTCCAGTTCTTCTGGATAAGCAGAGGTCCAAAGAAAGCCATCCCCAGCAGCTTCCACCCCGGCTCCAGAGTCAGTGCTGATGACGCCTGAAGGCATCTGAAGGAAACTCCTGCCCACCTTGACTCAGCCTGCAAAGAGCCGTTGTCCTCCCATTGCAGCATGTGATGGCAAGTCCTCTGACTACACGTGGGAACTGGAGAGTCCGTGCCTTCAGGACCATCACACCCTAATACATGCCCTGCATGCAAACCAGTGCCAATGAGCTTGTGCTGGAACCAGGGCAACCATGGCAGTCAGCAAAGAGGGCTGGCTTATTGCCCAGGTCCATGGTCCGGATGGGGCTGAGCCCTGAAGTAATCACCTGAGGTGACACCAACTGATGCGATCATTGATAAGGCATCTCCTTGCACCAATATCTGAGCATCTGCTAATCTTTTCAGTTCCAGTTCCTTCCCCTGTGAAGATGTTTCCTCTGGAAAAAATACACTTTTCTTCTATCTTTGCTTCTGGGAGGCCAAGAGACATCTGCTGAAGTTCCTGGCTTGCTGGTTGTTACACCATTAAGAGGGGCCTTTTCCTTAGATGAACAATGCAAACCCCTGAGATTTTGATACTGATCCCTTCTCACTTCAGCCATTCCAAACCAGAACACTTGATGGTGTCCTGCATTGCCTTTGGGCACCATGCACCCCATCAGAAAGATGATACTGCCAATATGAATTCATACCATGCCTGGCACCGGAAATCCAGAGAATTTCTTCTCTTTTCCTGCAAAATCAGGAGCTCAGGCCCCTCCTCAGGAATGGATCTTGGGAGTGCCATGACTACAAGCGCTTCTAGGGTCTTTACAATTAATAGTGGTATAGATATTTCTTTATAAAGATACATCGCTGTTTTCAGTGGCTTGGTTAATCAAACGCCACCCATGCGGAATGAATTCCCGTGTCCCCTGACAAGTGTTTGACTAAGCAGGTCACCAGTCAACGCATCTGGAACACGATGAGGAACATCTGTCTGATGTTGCTTGATGAAACTGCCTGCCTGGGAGACTCCAAACACCAGCATCCAGCATGGAAGAAACTGAATCAGCCGCTGTCTTGCTGTGTAAAGCATTTTTTCCATGCTAGATCTATCCCAAAATTAGCCCCAACCAGTCAACGATAGCAAACAAGACCCTTCTTCTTACAATGGGAAGTGACACACAGAGCCATAAGCAACAAGCAGTTGAATGAATCATCCTCCTTCAAATAGACCCAGGGTACAAGCATCCACAGAAATAAGACCAATGGATCCCCTGGGAGCTCAGTTCCTGCCATGTCTTTAATATGTCAAAAGGCACTCGGTGGTGGTAGAAAATGGTCGAAGACGTTCCCACCAGAGGCACAGGATATTTGTTTGGGGGTGAGATATCCCTGGCACACGTTTACTCTCATTTTGTGTATTTGCCCCGCGCTCATCTGTTTGTAAAGGAGCGGCACAAGCTTTTCTTTCACCCTCACCGGGGCTATTACCTCTGCTACAGGCTGCGGCTTGGGAGGCAGCTCTCGGGCAGAAGTATTGCTTCGGGATATTCAGACCGTGGCACGTTTCAGGAGGTGTCCTGGGGCAGGACGCTGAGTTGAAAAGGTAATGCGCTACTGCAAAATGATGAGATCTCAGAGTGGGAGATGGTGAACGGATAACGTTCCCCTCTTTGTCCATTCCTCCATGCTGGAGGAGCAGTTTTGCCCTCTGCACCTCGTCCCCTCCAGCCACCGAGGCTCCCTGGAGCTGTGCTGCAGCTCTGCCCAGGGGCTGGGACCTGCGGGAACCCTCTCCTGCTGTTGCAAGAGGGGTCTCTGGAGAGGTGTCACGCAGACACACAAGCTCCCATTACTTTCATGTACAGAGAAAAAGCACTTCAGGCCCTGTCAATGGGACTCTTGGTCCCGTTCCTGCCAAAATCTCTTTCCAAAAAACCTGCTCCCTCTGCCCTTCTGCCACAGCTTTCTTCTGCTTTAGAAAAATGGAAAATATTCAAGCAGAATTCAACCCTATTGGGCAGTGCTTTTTGGTAGGTTACAACACAAGCTCCTTAAAAGAGATTTTTTTTGAGAGATCAACAAAGAAATGAAAGAGAAGAACACACCATCTATTTATGCACTAAATGTGGGACACTTTAGGAAAAGTGAGAAAGTTTTTAGTGTCTGTGATCCAGGCTAGCCTCAAGTTCAAGTTCCCTCTGACAGCACAAATTACTTAATTACTGTTAGATCTGGTCTAAATGAGGACAAAACTCAACTCTACGTAATAATTTTAGCAGACATAAAGAACAGGCAGTGCTGGAGCAACTTGATGACAGCACACTGACGGAGAATTAACATTAACAGAGCATCTCTGCCCTGGCAGCTCATCGCACAGTCCCTTGCAAAGCCTGCTTCTCCTCAAGGAATCAAAATAATACAAACACAAGAAGATAGTCAAACTAGTCAATCACAAAAAGTCCACCCGAGATATGAAGAGCAGCTCCAGTCTAATATCTCTTTGTGGGCTCATCAAAGTCCTTCTAGCAGATGGTAAATCGAACGTGTGCCAGGAATTTCAAACACTCCTCAGGAAGTTCATCTAAATCGTCAGTAAACCATTTGCACTTAAAACAGAGCAAACCCTGTTGCCCAAATGTGACCCAGATAATGTTTCTGACATGTTTACCTATTTGGACGATATCTTTAAGTTTCATTTCCATCTATTCACAGAGATCCAGGATTCCTGCAGAGCCTGAAAAGTATACATAAAACTGAATTCCAGAATATAATATGATGATAATAGTAAAAAAAACTCCCGCTGCTGTGCAGTAGTTTTGCTTGAACTGTGGTAGTCAAGACAGAGCAACATCTGCAACAGTCTTGCAGCTCACTTTGCTTTGCTGTTAGGTTCATTGCTGCTGCTTTTTCTGCGTAGAGAGAGAAACTCATCTCTGCTGCATCTCCCTGAGAATGAGAAGCAGAAGCTGCAGTTAAATAAACCAGATACGGGATATACTGTTGGTGGTTCTGGAGAAACAAGAGTGGTGGGAGTTGCTGCGGTGGTGGGGCCGTGGTGCGGTGCTGGTGGTGCATATATACACCACACAGGATTGGGTGTATATATGTTTTTTCTTTTCTGTGTCCAGCTCTGGAGCCCCCAACATAGGAAAAACAGGGACCTGTTGAAGCTGGTCCAGAGGAGGGCCACAAAGATGATCAGAGGGCTGGAGCACCTCTCCTATGACGTCAAGCTGAGAGAGTTGGGGTTGTTCAGCCTGGAGAAGAGGTGGCTCCGGGGAGACCTTATGGCAGCCTTCCAGTCCCTAAAGGGGGCCTACATGAAAGATGGGGAAGGACTTTTTACAAGGGCATGTAGTGATGGGACGAGGGGTAATGGCTTCAAACTGGAAGAAGGTAGATTTAGAGTAGATATTAGGAAAAAAATTTTCACTGTGAGGGTGGCGAGGCACTGGAACAGGTTGCCCAGAGAAGCTGTGGCTGCCCCATCCCTGGAGGCGTTCAAGGCCAGGCTGGATGGGGCTTGGAGCAACCTGTGCTGGTGGGAGGTGTCCCTGCCCATGGGAGGGGGATTGGAACTAGATGATCTTCAAGTTCCCTTCCAACCCAAACCATTCTATGATTCTAAGATTCTTTGGGCTGATCCCCAGTTGTGGTGGTTTTTTTCCCTCCCAGCCCCTAAATTTGTTGTTCAGGCAGTGCTGCCGGCATGGCTTGCTCTCTCAGGGCTTTTCCAATGTCACGCAGGTATGGGAAGGACAGCAAAAGATAAGACAGAGGAAGGAATGGGGACAATAGGTGCAATGAAAGGGAATTGTTGCACCTTTAGACACAGGATGACCCCGAGCCTCGGTTTGCGTCCATGCATTTTACTTTCACAGGCCAGTACTTACCCAGCGGCTGCTGAGTGCCTAATGGGATAAGTACAGTTATTACTGGGCAAACTCACAACGGCTTTTGCCTGCCAGGGCAGTTTTTGCCTGGTGTGGTAACAGCTCTGGAGGTACAGGCCATAATTACACAGCAACCCCCTCCAGCCAGCACACAGAGGGCACTTAGGGAGTGAAAAGCCCCCGTGTTAAGCTGCTGTCCTGTGCGACTTGAGGGACTCTTGTGCTAATCTTCAACCTTCCCTTGGGCCACCTTTTCAATGAAGGCTGCGGGGCATCAAGTACTCCTGCAGAATCCATCCCTGCTCATCTCCTGAGAGGACAAGCAAGCCTCCAGAGCAGTGGGAAAACCCCCAAGTTGTGGGTTCCCTCCTGCTTTTAGGACAACTTGGCTCATCTAACGAGACAGCACAAGGCTAGGTGTGATGGTGACACCCACATGGAGCTGTGAACTTGTCCACCAGCATCACCTTCAGGGCTGTCCTGTCCTGCCCTTTCACCGCCCATCATCTGCCCCTGGGATCACGGCTTGGTGCCACCTTTATGTTCAAATTGCAGCCAGGAAAGTGGCAAGTGGCAAGCACTGTTACATGACCCATCAGCCCAGTTGGACCTAATTCAGCAATTCAACCTAATTTGGACTTAGCTACTTGCCCGGGTGAAGCAGGTGCTTGGGTGACAGAAGGGCTTCCTGAAGAATAATGGAAATAACATGCAACAGCGTGTCCCTCAGCCACCAACTATACTGATGTTTCAGTATGGCTTCAGAAATACACACAACATTTTCAGACATTGCTGAATGTTTCAAAGACACTGAGAGAAAAAAACCAAACAAACAAACAAAATAGTACAAGGGTCTCTATTTTATCCGTTCCACATACCTCCATCCTCAGCTCAACATCTCAGGGTGCAAATTGTTGTTAATGGGAAGGATGCTGTCCATAATACCAGAAAGAAGATTGCTCCTGAAATGAGAGTATAGTTTTTGCCTCACCTGGTACTTATAGTCCTTCCAAAGCTGAGAAAGGGCAGAACATCCTCCCCATCACATTGGGTTGGGTCCTGCTGGGCTTCAGGACCTCAGGACTGCAGGGCTGGCTTGCCCTTTTTTTTTTTTTTTTTTTCCCCTCAAGTTTTAATGCCAAACTTCATTGGTGAGTAACTTTCACATTTGAAGGAGTTCTCCAGCTAAAAGACAAAAAAATACACCAGCGTAACACGTTTCAAGGAGCAGCAGAAATCCACAAAGGTGCTTAAAAAAATTAAGTAAAATAAACTATCTTAATCATTTCATGCAGGGGTAAAGAGAGAGGATTTACTTGTAACGCCCTGTGATGGACAACATGCAGTTTTTCCATAGTTCTTTTCCAATGAGTTGCATGAGAGCCTGGATGCAAAGTAGCTGCGTGGAGATGGGGAAGATCCTCCAGGAATTGCTTTGCATGTGGAAATGAATTTCAGTTCAGCCACTTCAGAACACTTTTTTTTTTTTGTTTACTTTCCACTGACATTAAATCAGCCACGATTGCGTCGCATACGGGATTGGTTAGCCGGTTACATAATGCTTAATAAATCCAAGAGAAATAATATAAAACACATCATCCAGTCTGGGAAGAGTAACAGTATCTCAGCCGGTGTCACTAACCCTCCCGGGCCAGGCATCGGCGAAGCATCTGAACCAACGCCGGGGGGGATGCAGGGCTGTGCCGCCGTGTGATAGATGCGATTAGGAAAAAGGCTTGTGGTGTGTTTGTAAGCCTTGAAGACAGACAGATTGCCTGGGCAGACGGCATGTGGCAGTAAGGGTATATCGAAAAGCAGAGCTCACCCTGCCGGGAGGAGGGCAGCTCACCCCGTCCCGCAGGGCAAGACAGACACGTGCTCGCACGCCCAGCTCCAGCTGTATCTGCTGCTCGTGTAAGGTATTACTTCACCCCATTAATTTTCCTCCGAGTACTCCGTAAAATCGTAACGGCCCTGTAAACAAAAAGAGTGAGATTCGGCGATTAAATTATTTACCACAGATTATTTCCACAGCGGCAGTGTGGAGGAGAGAGGACATTCTGTTGAGATGTCAGGGCTGGTGGTCCCCAGGGACTGAGAATGGAGGGAGATGACCCAGGATGGAGCTGCCAGGCTACACGGAAACA
>NW_009648925.1:1921176-1979887 GCF_000708025.1 Charadrius vociferus | reverse complement strand
GGGGTCTGCAGTGCCAGAGCCCTGGTTCTCCCGGGAAAGCTGTCTGACCCACGGGTCCATTGACCTGCGCGCCCTCCCCTGCTCCGCTGCACTGAGGATCAGCTCTCCTCCTCCTTTCCCACGTTTCTCTGCTCACTTTGCTTCTAGTCCCAGGGGGGGACCTGCTGCATCCTTCATCCTGTGGGCATTGCACCCAGAGATGCCCCGGCTGCCCCTGCCTCTGCCGCGCTGTGGTTAAACACCAACAGAGGAAAAGCTGGGGATGAAGGGGTTAATTACTACAGGCTCAGCACAAGCCAAGTCTGTAAGTGACTCCCTATTGCTATTTTGAAAAGAGGCTGCCTGGAAAGGGAAAGGAAAAAAAAAAAAAAAAATAAAGGTTTACTTTACAACCATCATTATTTCATCTGCAGAGTTTATACAATGGAAAATAAAAGCCAGGGTACGCGAAGTCAAATCATTTCTGTTTCATTAATGGTATGGAAATCGTTTTGCTTTTATAGGGGAAAAACAAATGTGAACTTGATGTGTGTGTGTGTGTGCGCACACATGCGACTCCCTTCATTGCAAAGGGCAGAGCAGTGAAATCCAGAAATAAAAAATGACTCAGAGGCCGTAGGATCTATGAGTCAGTTGAGCTGTTGTTGTTTTTAAAACACAAGCGAGAGCACAATATGGCAGATAATTGCCAGTGCAGCCCTCCGGTCGCAGGCGTCCCCGCCAGCCCAGCCGTCCTGCAGCATCATGCCTGCTCCCTGCCAGCGGGCATCAGTTGGACACCGCACCGGTACCCACACCTCTGGGACAAACAAGGGCCCAGAGGGATGGAGAGTGGGTTGTCCCAGCAGGAGCAGCTTTGCGGGACAGAAAGTGAAATCTGGGGTGGGAAACTTGAGATGTCCCTGGATGGGAAGCACCTTGCTGCGGGTGGAGGAAAGGGGTGCCGTGCCTTGCCCGATTTCAGTGCCTTGGGCATGAGCATGATGGGCTGTCGCAGAGGATGGAGGAGACGAGCGGCTCCCAGGGCAGACAGGGGAGCGTGGGGTCAGGCATCAGTTGACCTAAATCAAAGAGTAACCACACCAGCCAAATTCTCCCTGCCGAGCGCTGGGCATCACCTTGCTGGCCACCGGTGCTCCAGCTTGCCCAGACAGTGCTGGCTTTGTTGGGGCATGACACTGGGGTACCTCTGGGTGAAACATCCCAACGCCCCAAAAGCAGAGCCATTGCGCTGACGCGTAGACCACTTGCAAAAGGTACCTGAGAAATACCGAAGATTACCAAAGGCGAAGGACGGACGATATTCTGCAGAGCTCGTCTCTCCCCGGGGTCAAGTTAGATCATGATGTAATTTAAGCATCTGAAAGAGATTGGAGAAGTCTGCTGGTACGATCCATACCCAATTTACTTTGTAATGGGACTAAGCAGTATTTGCTAAACACTTAATTTAAAGGGATATTTTCACAAAGGAAAAATAAGTGGTGGAATAAGTCAGTTACCAGCCTGTTTGAAGAAGGTCCAACCAAACCAGAAATGTATACTGCAAGTCTTTCTGGCACCAGGCAGCACTGGTGTCTAACGCAATCAAAATCAGTCCTTTTTTATTCACCAGGAAACATTACTGGCTCATTCCTTGCTCCATACTGTACTCTGCCAAGTACAGTATTTATTATGCAGGACAATGTGGGCCTACATACCTGAGGGCAGAGCCTGGTCCTCTGAAGCAAATGCAGCATGAGCGCTGCTGGGTTTCCTGGGGGAGCCGGGGGCTTGTGCCTCACAGGGGCAAAAAATGGGATAATAAGTTTTTTCAGCTCCATTTGGTCTGCTCTACCTCTCCTACAAAGGTGAAGAAACAGTGTTTATAAAACATAAGGATAGAAAAGAGTGGCCCAATACTAAAAAACTCTTTGGTTCAGCAGCTGAAAGTAGCATGAGATCCCACCACTGGAGAACAGAACTGAGCTGGAGGAAGCCAAGCTTCATCCGAAATAAAAGTACAACAGCTTGAGGACTAGTTCTGGGGAGTTCCTTCAGCACTGTAGGATGCTGCACTGAGAGCAGGTGCTTTCCGACAGATCAGATCTAGCTCAAGCTGGAGCTGACTGCGGGAAATCTGGGATCTCTGTTACACAGGTCACACTGGACAATTGCAATGGGGACGTCTGACCCTGCGTAGGATCTCCTGGAAATCAGGGTCTTAGGGATTACCTTGATGTAGCCCGTCCATGGCACAGGTGGTTGCTTCATGGAGGAGGCAGCTCAGGAGTAACCTGCCAATGAAGAACACGGAGTCCCGGTGTTCTCCCATGGGTCAGCGAGAGAGCGGAGTCCATCAGCCCGGCTGTTGTTTTAATCTTAAAAACAAGTACTGTATATAATAGGGAAGGAATTTGTTCTCATAATAATTTTATGAGATGCTCTGTTATTGTGTAGTCATGTCATTAGCTGTGGATTAAAGCCCAAGGCAAAGCCTAATCCTGAACTTGGCAGCGAACAAAGGACTCACCGCTGAGCCCAAGCTCACCCAGGTGGGAACGCGGGTCTCAGCACAGGTTGGGTTTCCATCAGGGCACCTACCGGGGGGTTTCCAGGAGCAACGTGGCTGCAGGGTTGAAATACAGGTGCTCCTCAATCCCGCCTTTAAGCCTGCTGCTGGTCAAGAGAAAGCCACAGAGCCCAGCAGCTAATCTCCCAGGCCTCAGTCTCTCCGAGTGCAAAGCCTGGGGATTACAGGTTGACTGACCCACATGGAAAATATGATACAGAGAGCTCCCGTGGCCGCTGCAGTAAGGGCAAGCTGGGAAGCCCTCTGCAATTGCTGAGTTGGCATCAGCCCCATCATGAGGTGCTTAGAGATACACAGAAAAGAGGGGACAGACCTCACTGTAAAGCAGTTCTGACCCCAAAATGATCAATTTTTCTTTGTCCTTGAAAAATAAAAGCAATTCAAGGGCAAATTGCCTTTAAATTGTAGAAGGTCCCCTTCCACCTGGGGAGGGGGAGTGCTGGAGGGGTGCAAGTGCCTTAGCATCTCACACCAAACGCTTTTCCTTGAGCCCATCTGGTGTTTCGTTGTCACAAAACAGCACGCCAGAGAGAATATTTGAAAACTAAAACTGCTCATTCTGCCCCGCAGCGAAAATGCATTGCAAGCACATGCCATCGCTTTGGCTCTGAAGCGCCTTCTCCTTCCCTGTAACGAGCGTGCAGTGCCTCCACCTCCATGTACCCCAGGCTTGCTCCTCATTCATCCTCCCCGAGGACCATAGCATGCAGAAAGCTGGAGCCAAAGTTAGATGGTGGATGACCTACCTGCTATCTGGGGCTGCATTGGTAGAGATGAGCTAATTAGAGCCCTATTTATCCCGCTGGGATCTTACAGCTGTAGTCACCGTTGGCAGCTGAGCACCTGGCAAACGAGCAAAAAGCTCATCTGTTGGGAGCTGACTGCTTCCGTGGCTGCAGTGACAGGACTGGTATGAAATTCTCTTGGAGAGCTGTTTTCGATGGCTCTTTTATGGGGGAAGAAGATGGGTTATTGATTACGGCAGTGGTGCTTCAATGGGCTTTGCAGGTGGCCAAGTGGAGAGCATGGATGCCCTGTGAGCAATGACAGGCTGGAGGGCTGCCCCAACACACATAAAAGAATATCCCGATGTCCTTGGGTGATGGTATCACCCCTGCTGCTCTTGCAGGAGAGACTCAGGCACTTTTGGCATAGTTTTCTCCTTTTTTCCTCTACTCAAAAATCGGCTCATATTCTCTCAGTAACCTCTCTGGGGTCCTGATTATAGATACCAGAGACTTGATCCCATTCTCGTGTGCAAGAGAACAAGCCTTCCTATTGATAGGAAGCCAAGCTCACTGTGAGCCCACCTATCAGTGACTTCAAACCATCTTTCCAACTGTTGTTCCATAATAACTTTGACTAACTGTACTATTTATTGGCTCACATCGCATCCTTATGGCTTCAATTTACTTTTGGAAAACGCAACCCACATTTAATTAGTTTATAGTTTGTTCCAAGTTTTGCTTATCCAGCTTTTTTTGGTCTTTTTTTTTTTTTTTGAAGTTTGTATTTTGATGTTTAGCATTTGCCTTGGCAACATCTGGAACCCCTTTATGGAAGTGTATTGTTACTTTTACTGCTCGTGCAGCTTTATTAAATCATCTGAGTATTAATATTGAAAGTGTTCATCTGGGTCTAATCAGGGCCAAGATGAGTGATGTGGCAGTTAAATTGTACCTACGAGCTAATGGTTCAAGGACACAACGTCCTGAAGAAACTTGCAGTGGGCTTTGTGCTCTTCTTTTTAGCTTCCTAGAAGAAGGAGGGGGGGGTGGAAAGAGATATTCCTGCTCTGACCTTTCTTGCAGAGCAGATAACAGAGTCGCAGCCTGAGATAGTTTAGAACAATTTGTCTCCAAAGAATTTTGTCCGGTTACTGCTATATTTCTGGATCTCGTTTCCATATTTAACTCCTTCATCTGCCCAGGCTTCTTCGCTCCGCAGTGCAAACGAGTACCAAGTCAAGATCCCCACCACGCGTGCCAGTACAATACTGCTGGGGATGACGTTCTGCTCTAAGACCTCAAGCAAACCCTTGATATAAATAAGTAAATAACGTACCCCATGGGTATAAATACATAAATAACAAACTCCATCGCTCTGCTGCATCAGCGACATCTACAACCTGCGTTTGTTCATTTGCTTCTCCTCCGCAGGGCCCCCAAACATCCCTGGGGTGATGGTGCTGAGCCTGCAGTCCTGCGGGAGCACGCTGCAAGCACAGCACGAGCCAGGGCATGGATGGGTTGAGCTGATGGGGGGAAAGAAGAAATATGGCAGCGACACCGCCAGAGCACAGCCCTGGGTGTGGTAGGGCTGGGTTTTGGGGGCAGAAACCAATCTCCCTTCAATTCTCCGCTCCCACGTAGCACCATGAATGGAGTTTGTAGAGCATTGTAGAGAGTTTGTGGCTGTTGCTGTAGATCAAGAGCCTCACACAAAGGCTGGGCTTAATTTATGATCCGCCTCCAAAACTCTCGTCATCGAGAGAAGTTTTGCCCAGGATCCTGCGAGTCCTGCCCTGGCAGACTGAGGTGGCGAGGGTGGCTTGCACTGGCTGTACATACTTCAAATCCCGGCCGCAGGCACAACTTCAGTAGCTTACCCCTGGGTGGATTTGGGGCATTGAGTCTGTTGAGGTCACCCCCAAAATCCCTAGGTGCCTCAGCAAGGTCAGAGCAGCCTAGTGGATGAGGGGGATGCTGAGCAAGAGGTTGCGGGCAGCATCCTCACCCACTCTGCTGCCGGCTCCCCCACTGCCTTGCACAACACCGTCCCTGCTGCGTCGCGTTTTAAGCATTGCATGGGTCATTTAAACCAAGATTTCCTCCTTCCAGCCTTCAGATGCAACAGGCTTTTCTTCTGCAGCCAGGTTTCCCCTCCGCCATTAACCTTGGCCTTACCTACGAGGCCACGGGAGCTTGTAAACAGTTTATTTCTGTGCAGGAGCCTTCCAGCAGCTCTTTTATGGCCCTCTCGTGGAGGGGGGTCTGAGCCGGTGGGGGAAGCAGAGCAGGCATAGCAGATGCTGTCGGAGCAGGCTACGCCCCCCGGATTTGGGAAGCGGAGGAGTTAAAAATCCCATTTTGCTGTTGGGACAATAAATGTGTTAAAAAGGAAAGGGACCGGAGGCTTGTCTGTTGGCTAAGGGCAGGTGGCAGATGTGGCCACCAAGAACGCAAGAGGTCCTGCAGGATGCCCACAGACCCAGGGTGCCCATGGGTATTCTCCTGCATCACCAGGGCCTTGGCTGTAGGGGCTGAGACTTTCCGAGCCACAGTCGGGGACTTTGCAGTTTGTTTCTTTTTCAAACTAATGGCTGGTGATGGAAACCCCCTGTGATGGCAGTGGCCGCACAACGGGCCACCGCTGCCCTTTCTGTAGGGGCTGGGAGGCTTGGGGAGGCGGCAGGCAAAGAAGCATGGATGACCCAAACCTTTGAAAACTTAGCTGCTGTAGTTCAGGTCCCTACCTGAACACTCTTGAATGTATTTATTTAGGCAAAAATTTATAAATATACATTTCTACATAAGCCACATAGTGAGTTCTTTTTGTTTTGTTTTGTTTTGTTTTTAAAAAAGGACATTTAGCAGCCTTAAAACAGGAAGTTTAAATTTAGCTGGGATTTATCCCTTAACTGAGCATGGTTCCTTCACCCTTTGTATAAAAATAGAGATAATTTTATGCCCGTGAGATACAGGCAGAGCAGCTCCACATGGGCAACAGTTATTCCTGCTTCTGGGGCTGGATCCGGCACTCCAGGGCAGGAAAGTGGCTCATGCCGGGCTGGGACAGAGCGGGCGGCAGAGCCAGGGCAGGAGCAGCCCAGAGCTCGGGAAGCCTCAGCCCATCGTTTATTGCCAAAGACACAGATGCTCGGGGAGCGGGTGGCAAAGACATTCCCCAGCTTGGGCTCGTTGAACAGGCAGAGGGAGGATGAGGAGGCAGCAGGAGAGGAGGGAGCTGCATCAGTGTGGCCATGCATCCCTCCCCAGCACCTCTACCCCCCCAGGGAGGGGAATAAATAAAGTCTTCAGGCACGCAGAGATGACCCTTTTTGGATACTGTGTGCACTCAGGATGAGGGGAGACACTGATTTCAGCCTAGGTTGTAGAGGAAGAAATAAACTTCCCCGTGATGATAAACAGTATGGGAAACGTGGAGGGAAAACATGTTTCTTTGTGGCTTCCTGGGTTCTGCAAAGCATCCCTCCATCTAGGCTTTGGCACAATCTAAAGCACATCTGACCAAGCAACGGAGCAAAAGAAAACCTAGTAAACAAATGGATGGATAAAAAGGGATAATTCGGGCTCCTTCTCCACTGGGTGTGCGAATCGCTGAAAATAATTGGTGGTTATTTTCCCTTACCCCCGCCGCCTCTCTGCCCCGCAGCCTGCTGTGCCGCTGCCCGCCGCAGCCTGAAGACCAACCTGTGCAAGTGGTGTGACTCCACGCCACCGGCCTGCGAGGAGAAGGTGTGCTACAGCAACTGCAACCTCAACTCCTACTGCGAGGACCCCTACGAGATCTGCGTGGCCATATGGTAAGCGGCAATCCCCCTCGTCAAGGGGGGAGCGCAGGGGAAAAAAGGGTTCGCGGGGCAGCAGCTCCTGGGAACACGTGTATCTATCCCTGCACTTGAATTATGGCCCATTCAAATAATTCAGGACTTTCTATTCCTCCCTCTCTGACTGCGTTATAATCAAAATTACGATTCGCAGTAAAAAATTATTTGGTCTGTCCTGTAATTTTTACCAGTTTATTTCCTAAATAAATTAAGCATTTAAGTGCCCAGCACAAAGTGTGGCAAGTTTGCTGCGGGACCTCTAAACCTCCATAAACCCCTGAATTTAGCTTTACAGGTTGAACCCATTGGGCAACACCAGCAGCCCTGACCCCCAAACCCATGATTGTCCTCCTGCGTCAGGCTGGGGAAACACCAGTTCACATACAGGGGCGCAGTCCAGGTCTGTCCCCATCTGGTGCATGGACGTCTGACCTGGTACCGAACTGGGAGTTAACCCGCTGGGTTTAAGCCACTTCCTTCCCATCCCTTTTCTGCAGAAAAGCCCTTTTCTGCTTCTCCTGGAGATGCCTGAAAGGGAAACACAATCTTGCACGTCAGGCCAAGCGTACGCTGCATCGTTTGCCCGGAAGAGTGCCTCCCCCAGCTTTTTGGTCCCCATGAGCAAAACTAAAAAAAACATCCATTTTGGGTCTGCCCAGAGTGATTTTCTCCTATTTCCCTTTTACTTTGCCTGCCAAAGTGCACGTTTGCCAAAGAAAAAGCCAGCCAAGCACTTATCGCTAGGCTTTATCTCAACCTGCTAATTAGCGTGAATGCTGCACGCCCCGCTTTCAGTAGGAGTTTGCCTCAACATAATTGTTGCATTATGGACTTAAAAAAAACACCAAAACACAAAACCAATAAGAAACCCAAACAAACAAACAAAATCATCCCTGCCCCCCCTGCCCCAAATTCCCCTACACGCAGATGGAGAAGCCACCTTAAATGTTGGGTTGGCAATCCAGCATCTCGCTGGGTTTTGCCATTGACAGCCTACATGTACAGGAAAAAGCAAGACCTCCTGCAGCGTAAATTCCCATGCCAGGAAAACAATCCCACAGCATGGGATGGGGCTGCACCTCACACCACGTATCGGATGGGGTGAGGCAACTGCGAGGTCACAAATAACCTGAGCAACGTGCTCGTGTCCTCCAGCGTGCCCAGCCTGGGCAGCCCCCAGAGGAGGGATTGCACACACCTGGGACTCTTCAGCCGGAAGCTCCTCTGACAAATTACCTGGGAACCCCAAGAAAATGTGGGGAGCACTGAAACTAGGGGACTTCAGTAGCGAGAGGATGACAAATTTGGGTTCTTTCCCTCACTTTTATGTCTGACTTCCCAGCTGACCTCAAAGGCATCATGAAACCTCTCCATACCTTCACCCTTCCACTTTGCACCACGAGGTCGGAAAAGTTGTTAATGGTTGTAACTTCCTTCGAATACCCCGAGGAGTAGCTGCAACACTTGCCAGCCGCCCGTAGCCCACACGGGGCCAGTCATCCCCCATCACTTGTCCTCACCCCAGGGCTGCCCTGCAAACACGACCATCCTGCCACCTCTGGGGAAAGCCTTGGAAACAAGGGTTGAGCCCTGGCACTCTGCTTTTAGCTTTTAATTCACTCTTAATTACTCACTGGCTCTACAAGGCAGGCACTGATCCTCCCTATAGGAGAAGGCCTCCATCCCAGGTTGTGTTTACGCGGTGGCGCTGGCAGGGCAGTAGCCGTCTGGCCCTGAGCTGCCCAGCATGTCTCATGTGCTGTGCCATCAGCCCACATTTAGCTCCCCTCCAGCTCTCAGGGTGCAAGAGGCTCCATCGTGACACCAACAGCTGCCTCCTAATCCCATCTCCAAGCTCCAACTCCTTTCAGCTGCCACCACCGGCCCCACCAAGGGACATATCCCAGTTCTTGCTTGGTTATTCCTAAATCCACCTGGGCACTCCAGTTTTTGAGGATCTCCACTGTTTACTCCCCAAACATCTTCCCTCACCCAGCTTGGTAAACCGTGGGTGGAGATGAAGCCATGGGTCCAACAAGGACGACTACCCCACGCATCAGAAGAAGGGAGCTCCCACATGCCGGGATGTGGCTGTGCTGGACCCTTTTGCTGAGCTCCCTCGCGTTGAGGCAACACTGCTCGGATCCGTTGGGAGAGCTGGGGTTTTCCAGCAACACAAGTGCCCTGTGCACGAGGAGTCAGATGACAACCAGAGCCAAACCCATCCTTTTGCTCTACATGTGACGTATTTCCATGGCTTTAATGGCAGCCTGATCTAGGTGGTGCTGAGCAAGAAATGTGGCCCATGAGAAGGACCTAACCTGGCTACTGAGCATTGGTGGTTAAAAAAGCTCTAAGGACATCAGCACTACGGAGCTAGATCTGGTGCTATGAGCCATGTTTCAGCGAGTAACTGGAATTTCATGCATGAGACCCTTTGGTAATAGGCCTCGAAATATTTCACCTGGTCTCACTGCACTTACTGAACACTTGTGTGCAGTTAAACGCAAGACGGGCACTGGGATATTTTGCATTTTCACTCCAGAAAGGGAAAAATCTCTTGGGAAGTCTTCGCTCCCCCAGCTCCCATCTCTCAGCTGGTGGGAGGGACATCTCCGTCTCCCCTGGCTGATGTTGTGACCATCACTGTCACGGGGCTTGCTACACAAAGCTGAAGAAATACACAGCGATTAAAAAAGGCAAAAGAAAAATAAAGCAAGTCTGTCCATTCTTTTTGAAACAAAGAACAGATTTTCTAGAAATGCCAAGAAATTACACTTTTACCTCCCTCTTAATTATATTACACTTTTACCTCCCTCTTAATTATCTAAATGGAAATAAGGGCTTGTTTGCCATCACATCCCTGGTTGTGCAGAGCCCCTACGCTCCTCTGCCCCAGACCTGGTGTGGACCGGGACACCACCAGGTGACACAGTAGGTTTAATTCATAGTTGCTCGGTTCCTGAAGCCATGGTATGAATGCAGACACAGCCCCAGGAGTCATATCACCTTCACATTATAATTTGGCAGCTCCAAAGGTCAAGCAGTTTCTAGATATAGCCCCGACCAGCGACTGAAGGGCTCTGCTCCCACAGGTTGCCGGAGTCAGGAGCAAATGGTCCTGCAAGGACAGGGCTCAACAAGCAGCAATTAGCCCAGAGAGAGCCCGGGGGATGAGATGGCGCTTATGGGCTCCACCTGCACTCATGGGTTGAGAGGAGCAGGAGGGAAGCACAAGCCAAGCGGTTGCTGGCGAGTGGCCACCGTGTCCCCTACCTCTCACCTTTTCACCCTGCACAGGTGAAATTTGGGCAGCAGAGACCCCATCCCCTTCTGAGGCAGAAATCTTATGACTTGCATTGCAGCAGAGGTGACATACAAGGTGGCACCCTCATTTTGGAGGGTTTCCTTAGGACCATACAGCCCCAAAACCTGCTGGCCCAGCAGCTGGTATTGGCAGAGGAAGGATTTTGTTCCAAATCCCATGCAGGGCACTCAGCCTTAGGGTTGGCACTACCTATTCCAAGGTGGGACTATGAACTGGTGAATTATCTACTGGAAACAAGCGGAGTCTCTGACTCACATCCTCCTATTGGCATGTGCTACACATTTCTCTTTTCACCATTTGGAAGAGATAAAGGGCTTTAACAAAGCCTGTCCAAAGCATGTATAATTAGAATTATACCAGAGCCACTGCAAACAAGTCATACCCTACACAGCTTAAAATGAACGATCTTAAAACCAGGTTTAAGATGACACGCAGGTGACACGAAGGCTGAGCTGTGAGACTAACGCTTTGCCGGTTCATTTGGCACACGCAGGAGACAGGACAACGAGAGCATCAGGATCAGCACCCTCTGCCACAACCCCCACCGCCCCATCGAAAACCTCATGGTGCCCAACTACAACACCTCGCGCTGCATCATGACCCATCAGCCCAGCGAGGACGGGATCATCTACATCTGCGGCTGCGTGGACGAGCAGGAGTGCAACGATAAACTTATCTTTGAAAACCACACCAACGGTGAGTACTTTTGTTAATGTTATTTATGGGTGGAGAAGCACCCAACACTAATGACAAATAACTTGTATTTCCAACAGAGTAGGAGATGCAATGCCAGCAGGAGCTCTTTCAGCATCTCCTGTGACCTCTTTGACATCTTCTTTTACCTATGTAAAAGCTAGGTAAAATTTGTACCCTGTCACTGACCCCAGTATTTTGTCCGTGGCTAAACCATCCCTCCCAGCAGTGCCTCCCGCCTTGGTCTGGAAACATCAGGCGATGGAAAATCCATGGTATCTCTCGGTGGGCTGTACCCTTCAGTGCAGGGCCAATCAACTGGGGAACCCAGCAGCTGATGTAACCCAGCGTGAGTCAATGCTCTGAAAGCTTTAAATAAATTGCGCCAGAGCAAATCCTGCCCCGGCACACCCACGGGAACCGCTGGCGTCCACCACGGCTGCAACCCAAAAAGGTGGTGGTGCCATGGAGCGGGGCTCAGCAGGCGGCAGTGCCTCCCCTGCCGCTCTCCTGGGGGTTTCTGCAGCGGCGTTTCCTCTGGGGAAGGGATGGCCAGAGCCGCCCCGGTGCTGTACACATACGCGAGCACAGCTTAGCACGCCTGTAGATGCTTCTGCAGGTGGCTGGAGATCCAACAGGAGCTGTAAAGCCGCAGCAGGGAAAACTAAGAGGCAGCTCGTTTCTGAACCTCGTGAGAGTTGCGTACTTTGGAAACGCTTCCAGCTAGATCCCGAGCCTTTGGGGGGCTTGTCCAAACCTCCCCAACTCCAAATCGACCAGGTTTATCCAAGTGCCCATCAAGAATCTGACCCATAACAAAGGCGAAGCGAAACCGTTCTGATTTTCTGTAATTACAGAACAATGGGACGCTGAAAACGAGCCTAAGCATAACCTGCAAGTTGGCGGCATAGCTTCTCCCACAGTGCAAAGAAAAATGAAAAAAAAAAAAAAAAAGAAATCACATAAAATGCAAATTCTCAGAACAAACAAGCTGCTTTTAATGAAGGCAAACGATGCTAAATTTGGCAGTTCTTTGCTGCTTGCCGAGCCAAACATAACAGGTACACACACTTCTAGGGAGAGATAGTCAAATCCCAAAGCCGACGCTGGGATATGTAATTTCACACAAAAATGACAACTGGCTCATTGGAAATGCCACCCCCACCAAGGGCTTCCACAAACAGCCGCCTCCTGCCAGCCCGCACGTAAAGTGCCGAAACTCAGAGCGAGAGCAGTGCGGGCCTTAAACAATTATCTCCTCTGATTTGGTCTCTGGGATGAGCTTGGGAAGCCTCAGACTCAGAGACCCCATTGCTTACACCCCTTTCGTCTGCTTTAAAGGATCGTTTGCCTTTTAAAAGTTAACATATGATCTTCTTCAACGGTATAGACAAACGCTGAGCAGAGAAATACCTAATAGAGAGGAGCATTTCTCCAGCAGCTGAAGCAGGCAGATTTTTTTCCCATTTCTCGATTTCTTAAACCCTGCTCTCGGGTCTGGGCTGCTGGATGGCACTGTCCTACCACCGGGGCTGCAGGGGACCCCATCAGAGCTCAGGGACGACCCTAAAGAACACACGGCAGCGTCGTTTCCTAAAGCCGTGCAAGCAGGAGCCCAGCAGACACCCTGGGAAAGCACCGGGGTGGGGTTGAGCATGCAGAGTCTTCTCCATCCCTGCGCCAGCTGAGCCCAGCCCTGGAGGTCCACCTCCCCCTGACAGGGATGGAGAGACCCACGCAGCGATGCTCAACAAGGTGTGGGTTTACAGACCTGCAGGTCTCACCACAGCAGCTACATTTGCTCTCCATGGAAGGGGTCTAAGCCGTGCTGCAGACCCTCCGTATCCAAGGGCTTGCATCGGGAAGGGGCATCCTCCCGAAGGAATTCGCTGAAGTTGTGTTAACTTCCCCTTTTCAGGACTGATGCGTGCAACTCCCTTAAAAATATCTTCTCTTCCTTCAGCATTTCAAAGATGGGATCGCGAGCATCGGGTAAATCCATTAAAGCAGTAGGTGATATCCAGGCCTAACACTTTCCAAAATAAACATATTCCTGAGTTAGTTATTGATTTATATCAGTTTAGGTTGATCTTGTGGTTTGAACCTGATGCCTATTTTAGAAACGCTTTCACAGCCTTGCAGAAATTAGCTGCAGCACATTTTTTTGAAATTTGCCAAGGAAAATAGCGAAACGCTCTGTTTTTCCAGAACCTGAATTATGATCTGCACACACTGAGGTCAAGCAGCGAGAGTTTTGCTTATGGAATGATTCTTATCCCTCTTCCCCTGGGTTATTATACTTGGCAGAAAAACCTCTGAGTAAGATTTTACTTGAATATCTCTACTGAAGTCAGCATGTTTATTCCAGGAATCATGAACATCAAAGGATCAGACAATTATATGTTGTGCGAGGGTTAGGGCTTTTTGTGTGCTCCCCCTGCCTCGATGATCTGAAGGCTGACAGTGGTTTAAAAGAAATAAAACAAAAGCAGCCATGCCCGCTCAGTTCATGGGGGTCGGTGTTGTAACATGGCGAGGAAAGAGATGCCAACATGGACAGGCAGCACTGAAATGATGCTCCTTTACGCTAATTACCGTGCAAAGCATCCAGATGTTCTCCCGCAATGCACGGTCCTGCACGTTGCCCACCCCCCCGCCAGCATCCTTCCCAGCTCTCTGTGCACCACAGGGGTCCAGCAAAGCCCCAGCCCCAAATTTGCTGTTTGAACTTTGCCTCAGCTTTATCGCTGTTATTCCCACCCCGGCCACCCTTGCCGTGAGCACAAGCGGGGCTTGGGAGCTGCCAGAAGGACAGCCAGGCCATTTTGGTGGCAGCAGCAGGATCTCACCCGCTGCATCACGCGGCCTGGAACCCTCGCTTGATAAATGGAGCTAAATTTGAGACCTAAACCGAGCAGCTCCTTCGGTAACTGCCTACATCTGGGATTCTCTGGTGGGACGGGGTCTGTGTGCAGCGTGCCTTGTGGCCCTGCGAAGGGCTGCACTTCATTAACGGCTTCGCATATTTTCCTCCTCCACGTGATGAAAATGAGCTGTTGCAGACCCCGCGGCGGCAGCGCCCTCGCCTTTCCTTTCCTCCCCACAGGCTACTCCATGCTGCAGAGCAAGGAGGTGATCCCGGTGGCTGCCATCAGCCTCCTGCCCCCGCTGCTGGTGGCGGTGATGATCACGGTGATATTCTACCTCTGCCGCACGCAGAAGCGGCGCAAGAGAGCCAAGGCGTGGGGTGGGAAAGTGGGGCAGCCCCCGGCGCTGCCGGAGCCAGGGAGGTCCACCGAGCAGGAGGAGAAGTTGTCCGTGCTGATGGATGAGACCCCAGCCAGCACCGGCCCCACCTGTGCCAGCAGCAGCCGCTCAGGGCAGTACGAGACGGTGGCCGTGAAGATCTTCCCCTGTGAGGAGTACTCCTCCTGGAAGAACGAGAGCCAGATCTTCACCGACGCCAGCCTGAAGCACGACAGCGTCCTGCGGTTCCTCACGGCCGAGGACCGGGGTGCAGGGCCCCGCCGGGAGTACTGGCTCATCACCGCCTACCACAGCCGGGGCAACCTCAAGGACTACCTCTCCCGCCACATCCTGAGCTGGATGGACCTGCAGAAGATGGCGGGCTCTCTGGTGAGTGGGGTGGCCCACCTCCACAGCGACTACACCGCCTGCGGCAGGCCGAAAATCCCCATCGCCCACCGGGACATCAAAAGCACCAATGTCCTTGTGAAGAACGAGCAGGAGTGCGTGCTCTGTGACTTCGGCATCGCCATACGCCTCGATCCTTCCCTGACAGTGGATGACTTTGCCAACAGCGGGCAGGCAAGTATGACCTGCTGGCTCTCCCCAGAGGGGACCCTTTGCAAACCACCCTTGGTCACCCTGCACCCAAAGTCCTTGCCCACCCCTGCTAACACCTCTCTCCTCTTTGCGGGCAGGTGGGCACTGCCAGGTACATGGCCCCGGAGGTCCTGGAGTCCAGGGTAAACCTAGAAGACCTGGAGTCTTTCAAACAGATGGATGTCTACTCAATGGCCCTCGTTTTGTGGGAAATGGCCTCCAGATGCGAAGTGGTAGGAGGTAGGACCATTGCACCGAGGTTGCCACATGCCTTTTTGCTCCCTTCCTCCCCACACAGGGACGTGGCTCACCTTCGCGTCCCCGGCAGTGGCACGGGACCTGATTTGGGGTGGCTTGGGTCTCTGCAGGGCTGCTAAGAGCTGGCGGCAGCTCCTCCCCCGTGGCTGCCTGCCCTGTGTGCCATGGCTGGAGGGGGACAGTTCAGTGGCCGAGGAGCAGGACGAGCCCCCAGGGGGTCATCTGGTCCAGCCCCGCTCAAAGCCGGCCAGCGGCCAAGTCACATCCGAGTCGGTGCTGGTGAAGCAAAGCCAACCGAGCAGCAGGAGCCAAAGCTGCCTCCTCCTCCCCGGCCACCAGCACTTTTTTTTTTTTTTCCTCCTCTCGGACAACAGCAGAGGGTTTATGTTGCAATGGGGACTCGCAAACTCCAGCCTCCAACAGAGCCACATCCCTCCTTGCTTCCCAGAGCCACATCCTGGCATCTGAAATTGTGCATAGCAAAACATTTAATTAAGTGCCCTGCTGCTAGCCCCAGCCTGCCCTTCTGCCTGCTCCCCTCTCTTCCCTTTTTAGCTCTCTCCACTTCCTTCCCTATCCCACCTGCTTGCAATACAAGCCCACGGAGCTGCAAGAAGCTCCAATTCTCAGCAAGAAAGCTGCCCCAACCACCCCCGTGTGCCCCCTACTCAGTGGTGGGAGAGCCTTGCCATCTCAGATGCCCTGTGCATCCTTTGCTCCCGAGCCCGCGTCCCGAGCCATCCCTCCCCACCTGTATTTCACCTGCATTCACATCCAGAC
Source organism: Charadrius vociferus (assembly GCF_000708025.1). NCBI lineage: Eukaryota > Metazoa > Chordata > Aves > Charadriiformes > Charadriidae > Charadrius > Charadrius vociferus. Next base: position 1,963,843 of record NW_009648925.1, on the reverse strand, counting down.
AGAAGCTGGCAGAAACCAGGGTGGCCTGTCACCTCTGCAACAGGGGTTTTCTCCTTGGCCTTCCACGACATGAGGTGGCTCTTCTGGAAGGGCCGTTTCTTCTCTAAGCTGATCCATGCCCGCAGCAGGAATCTGGGTGCTGGTACCATAGTTGTTTCTCCCATCTTTCACCAGCACAACACATTTTACCTGCTTAAAATATGTCTCACCCAAAGACAGACCACGTCCTTTGTAGTGCATCTCTTGGGTTCAGGAAGGTAGTCAGATGGTTCCTCAGTCTTATCTCTGAAAACGACCTCTATATGAAAAGCCAGGACTATGTATCTGTGTTCAAATCCTAAATTGTTTCCAGATCCGTTTATTTTTGCAGACTGGTAAAACCAAATTTATTCTCATCCAGTGGACCGTACCAAAGCAAAGCAGCGAATGCATGAAAAACATCCTCTAACACTGCTCTTGCTTCCTTGCAGAGGTAAAGAATTACGAGCTTCCTTTTGGGTCAAAAGTCCAGGAGCAACCTTGCGTGGATACCATGAGGGACATCGTGCTGCATGGCAGAGGACGCCCCGAGATCCCGAGCAGCTGGCTGGTGCATCAGGTAAACTGGGAGTAGCTGGTTCAGAAAAAGAGCAACCCATATTGTTCCACTTCAGTAACCCAGCCTAAACCCCATCACAGCTGTAATCAAAGCAAAAGCAGACTGAATTCCTGGACCCTACTTACAGCTCCTTCTTGGCAGGCTGAGCTCACGTAAGCCCCCCAAGACCCCATTCCCTAGTGTTTAAAAAGCTGTCAGCCAGGAGTACAGCAAAATTTAACGATAAATAAGTTGCCCCGATCAGGAAGCGTTACGAATGCCAAGCGATGGTATTCAGGTACCTTGCAGATAACAGCAGAATGGAGCATTTTAGCGCAAGCTACTCTCATGAAACAGGAAATTATTTGAGTCTAGCCCATTTCTCCCGTAACCACCATATCCAGGAACACGCGGTCCCTGCCGCACAGCCGTCTCACAGCAGGGACTGGGGGCAGAAATGTGCACCCAGCCTCCTGCCCGCACAGTTGTGGAGGTTTCAAGCTCAAAATTACCTCTAACGTGAGAGGTCAGGACTTGGCATGTGAGAAGAAGGACTTCTGCAAGGAAAGCCAAATGGGAAGCATCTCCCGCGCGTGAAACGATCAGGGAAATACGCATGAAGCCGAGAGCAGGGAACCTGCCAGACTCAACTCTTGTCAAGGGGAAGTCTTTCAGCTCAGAGGGTCCGAAAGCACAGCATCTCAGCACAGAAAGCATAACCCAGCGCTCTAAAGTAGAAACACTTCAGCAACGATGAGATGCGCTCTGTTGAAACCACCCCCAAGCACACCCACACCAACCAGCTCCAGAAACACAACCACCTCCTGGCCCTGACGTGCTCCTCTCTCCCAGGTCCAGTACTGTCTTCCATGCACTGAGGACACAAGGACTAACAGGCATGCTGACTGCGATTTTCAACTCTTGCTTGACTTTGGTACTTCTTAAATTTCACGCCTTGTGGAAAAACGCCATCCGCTGATCGACAATTCAGTTCATCTGAAAAACAAGCTGAAACATTGAGCCCGCTGGCTCAGCGCATCGTTTTGCAGTATCCACCCATAAAACACACTGCTACTGCTTCCGCTCTGCTTGGATGGCATACAAAGCCAGGGTTTCCAAAAGGAGAGAAAGCATTTTGTGATCTTAGGAGGCCACGTGTTTCTTACAGTATCTCCTCTCAAACCAATGTTTGTCCAAAGACTCACAACCAACACGACCGACCAAAGCTGCAAACAGCATCAAATGAATCTGTGGTTTCTGCTGGACCGTCAGTGAGTTTATCAGTCCGCAAGTCCATTTCTGAAGTTCACTCAGCCTTTTTCCTTGATGAAGGCAAATACAGGAACTTCAGTCAGCACTGCTACATACTTGAAGTCTTTGAGTATTCATCACAGACATTCACCTCCCAGGGTCTCTGATAAACTTTGAAACCACAGGAAAAACACGCAGAGGCTTGGGCTGTGAAAAATCACACTCCGACAGAGCCTGAGCATAACTGCGCTGTTTGCTGACCCGAAGAAGGGCTGACTGCAATCACCGCCGAGAAATAACGTTGCTGTAGTTGGGTTGGTCGAGCACGTAAAGAGAGCGAGGCTTATAAAGGTAGTAACTTTTATTAGACCACCTGATACTCACTGGGGAAGAGGAACAGAAAAGCCACGTTGTGTTCCTGAAAGTTTGCCTCCAACTAATCTTAGCTGATGTAATAAACATCTCCTTACAAGCCTGGCTTTACACGATTTCCCGGGCATTTTGCAACCAGTCTCCCCAAGGATGCAGCATAGGGCAGCACCATCTGCTGGGAAGCAGCAGAAAGCCACCGGTTTGTGCCAAGGGCTTCCATGGGAATCACAGAATGGTCGAGGTTGGAAAGGACCTTCAGAGATCATCCAGTCCAACCCCCCTGCCAGAGCAGGGGCACCTACAGCAGGTTGCACAGGAACACATCCAGGCAGGTTTTGAATATCTCCAGAGAAGGAGACTCCACAGCCTCTCTGGGCAGCCTGTGCCAGTGCTCTGCCACCCTCAAAGTAAAAAGTTTTTCCTCATGTTGAGGCGGAGTTTTCCTTGTTCCAGTTTGTGCCTGTTGCCCCTTTTCCTGTCGCTGTGCTCCACTGAAGAGTCTGGCCCCATCCTCTTGACACACTCCCTTTAGACATTTATAAGCATTGATGAGATCCCCTCTCAGTCTCCTCTTCTCCAGGCTAAACTGACCCAGGTCTCAGCCTTTCCTCAGAAGAGTCAAGTGCTTCCTGCAGGAGGAAGCGTTGGGTGACACCAAAAGAGGGTGACAAATCACTCACCTGAACAGGAAGCACCCGTAGATGTTCCCACCAACAAAAAGAAGTTTGATACAGAGCTCCAAATGCTACTTCCACGTTTCTACCCACCAGGATCCCTCTCAGCCAAGTGAGGGCCTACATTGTTGGCCACGGTTTAAGATTTTTCAGCAGACATAATCGTTAATTTCCCTGACAGAGCTGACCCACCCCACCTGTGCTGCCCGTCAGCACCTCCACCACAACTGTTCACACAATAAAGCCCATTGAGGAAATTTATCCCCAAACTTTCCCAGGTAACTTACAAACACCTTCAGCCCATGCTTCCACCTCGCTTCACACCCCACCACATCAAAAAAAAAAAAAAAACAACACAAAAAAAACAAAAAAAAACCAACCAAAAAACCACCACAAAAAAACTTAGGTGGTTTTTTAGGCCAGGTAAATTCCTGGATCTGGTTCACAAAGCAGCCAAACAGACTGTTGTACCAGCCCAACCGAAGGGCTGGTGCAGAACAGTAAGGAGCAGTGGGAGCTTAAGTGAATATTGCCACTAAAAATATACTTGTTAAAACTCGGCATCCTTTGGAAATCTGAGATATCAAATATAAAAGCCAAACTAAGTGCATTTTGTGAGCGTAACAAGATGTTCCAGTTGTACCATTCAAAAAAGCATCATCTCTACTTCCAAGGCAAGCTGCAAATAAATGTCATGATTTCAGGGTAAAATTAAGCACAGAAAATCTAACAACTAAACCATACGACAGTGCCATGTTCTGTTGAGAAAAGGCTTATTTTAAAAGCTTCAGCTAAGCTAGCTCATTTTTGCACATTAATCAATTATCCTCAAATCCTTTCGACTAAGCTAATAAATGAGTGACGTAAGAGGTACTGAAACGCACCATCTGTCAGTTTTACTGCACAATCCTGTTCTCTCTAATCTGTGTCCATTATGGAAGATTTAGTACGATGAACCTTAGGGGCGAGCAGCGAGTTCAGAGAAAGGGGCAAGGAGGACAGACGACACTGACGGTACGTCTTTGCAGGAATTGCATTTTCCTCTTGCGTTGGTCTATATGAGGTTTTTGGCTTCTCTTCATTGCAGATTAAGAAATACACAAAATCCACTGAAAAACACGAAGCTTTATTTAGAGTAATGATTTTTCCACTGTGTTGCAACCTGGGTTGATAACGATGCAGAAAGCAATAGCACATGATAGGAATTATATAGGCAAAGGAAGGTTCGGCACAGCTTCTGGTGCTAGCTGCGCTGCCAGCTTAAGAGGGGGGAAAAATACCAGCTGAATAGTGCCATTTTGTTTCTAAGCCCAAAATTTTAGGACTCTTAAGCTTGGCCAAAAAAAAAAAAAAGCGTTTCTGCAGGAAGCTGTCAAAAGTATGGTAAAACACTGTGACTGCTTTAGATCAGCTTCTAGCTCCTCTTCCTCCTGCCCTCAGATCTTAATTTCCGCCCTTTTGACTGCAGGGAATGCGTTTTCTGTGCGACACCATCACGGAGTGCTGGGACCACGACCCCGAGGCTCGCCTCACTGCCCACTGCGTGGCCGAGCGCTTCAACCTGATGGCACAGATGGATTGCGATGACATCCTCAACAACAACACGGACAACGAGGCCACCAAAACAGCCTCTCCCGGCGGGGAGCACCAGGACAGTGACGGGAGCAGAAACACGCAGTGACGCAGCAGGCAAAAAAGCCTCATCGTGAGAGATGAGGGGAAAAGCAAGGAGCGTTTAGCTCATGGGGAAAAACCCTGCTTCGTTTTTCAAAAATGGAACTAAGATCTAGTACATAACTTATTTATAAGATCTGTTTCCTCCCACAGATACAGTGAACTGTGGAATCAATACTTCGGTTAAAGTGCAACATTATATATGAACTGATTTTGTACTTACTTTAAAATGTATAATGATGCAAAGCATTCCTTTTATTATTTTTTAAAATAATGTTTAATCTTTTATTAATAAGCACCTGAATGCCATGTCTACCTTTTGAAGTCCTTCCACATTGCCATCATGAGTTCTTCTAACTACTTATTCTGCACAGATCAAGACAATTTTCAATTTTCCTTTAACAGCCTCCACACACAAAAAATATGAATGTGTTGTAGCAGCAGAAAAAAAAAAAAAAATCTTGAGATGTAACACACTCTCAGTAGAAGAAATGCTGGCACCCATGAAAATTATTCATTGATCAGACAGCCCTTCATATACTATAAAGATACCCCAGTTTGCAAAAGCCGGATTTGCTGCAACACCAACACACTTTTTTCCACTGGGGAGCTCCTGGGTGTACTTGATAGTTCAGCTAAGTGCACAAAGTTTCTTCAGTAGAAAAAAATAGTCCCCAGTGTAGACGCTACTGTTTCACTCCAAGAAAGTCTCCGTACAGGGTATCTACACAACTCTTCCCCTATATCAGTCCAGTTTTCAGCCACCTCCAGCCCAGAGATTTGTGCCACAGTAATACCGTGAACACAAACGCGTTGGCCAATTCTTGCAACCCTTTCACACCCCTCTGCTGTGTTACTCAACCTGAAGAAACGTGATGAGACAGAACCGGGACCTTTACTCCCGTAACCACCAGACCACGCCTGGCTGCCTGTGGAGTGGAAAGGCAATTAAGGAAAGGTAAGTCCTACCTCGCTCTGAACCCTGGCACTGCACAAATCTTAATCCCTCCACCCTTGGGAGCAAAAGGTAATAAAAACCTACTAAGAAGCCCTGCAAGCCCATACCTGACAGTCACCTACGCAGAGATGTATCTTGGAGAGGAATACTTTGCTTGCCAGCACGCAGCTGCATGGATCGGCCCCTGCAAGAGACAGAAAGGGACAAAACCATGCAACAGCCACGAGCTTCCCACAGCCGAGGCTCCCCAGCGTGGAGCAGGGAAGCAGATCTGCAGGGCTGTTTCGGGTTTCTAAAACGCACAGCTATGACAGCACCAGCCCATACCAAAAGCTTTTCTTCTCTCACTATTGTTGCCACCTCCTTGGACTGTTTCCACAGCTCCTAAATTAAAACCCTAGAACAAAATTGTCTCTAATTCCTTTGAAGGCGGCCAGAAGGGGAATGAATTAGGTTACATTAAATCTAAATAATAAAAACTAATTTGGCTACCAAGTATAAGTCTCCACCTGCAACTGTGACCATACCTTTCATTGTCACCAATCCCCCACCTGGCTGCTACCTCCTGTCACCTTATGACTGTTTCAAACTAACCCCCTTCTCCCCAGTTCACCAGAAACACACCCTTTCCACGAACCTGACTTCAGCCTCATTTCTTTAATATATTAACCACTGCTCTACTGTATATATACCCAAGATGAACAGAGAGCATGGGGCAGCTTTTCTGACATGGAGATAAGAAGCTACGGGAACACACCGAACTCCCCCCAGGCTGTCCAGTCTTTCTTTCTCGGAATATTCAGTGCAGAATTTCCCCTACCAAGTTTTGCACCAAGTTGTCTGGATGTAACACCAGTGATTATGTTAACTTTTCTTCCAAGTTCAGTTCAAGAGGCTTTAAAAGATGCTCTGACCTGTTCTTCCACAGGTGACTGGGACAGGGGGGGATCAGCCCGTGCAAACTAGACCTTGAAGGCTGCATCTCTGATTCTGATGGCTGAAATCAAAATTCTCCTGGGGAGACAGAGACTTAATCCTAGGGTTGGCTGAAAATAGGCTGAAAAACTTCTCGATCTATTCCTCTCTCCACGCCTAAGATCTTCAACACTCCGATTTACATAATGCATTTTTTTTTTCCATGAAAACCAAGTCCAGAATCAAGCCGTCAGGATTATACGCTTGAATGCCCATGTTAAATAGGAGGGACTGTGTTAAATAGGAGTCACTTTGTTTTAAGTAGGAGCCTCTGTTTTCCACGAGCAGCAGGGTACACAGCACCTCTGAAGAAAGCCACTTATTTAAACTCTAAGATCTGTTTATAACCCAGGGAGCCTAAAACCACTGAGATCAGTAAGAATTTTGCCCTTAACTTCAGTGGAGCCCAACCAAGCAAAGAAGACAGAAGCAAAAATAAGCCAAAATCCTGTATTTTACCACACTCCCTGTTGAAGACACTGTGGTTCTAGCAAATATCTACATAGGAAGCAGCAGTGAGCCCTTCCCTTCGCTCCAGAAGGTGCAAGATGGAAACAACAGCAGTTAAGCAAGTGAATCAAATCTGGTCCAAGTTAAAAATACACACATTAGTCCATAGGGTGCTTGCAACTCAGAAAAGTCATAAATGTCTTACAATTTAAGCTGGATATTCAGTGGCTAGAATTTTTTAACTGCTTTCAACTATGTCCTCTATTTCTAGAAGTAACTAGAAATTTGCATCATAACTAAATCCACATCACGAAGCCATCCCAGTTCTTGTGATCATCTGAGCAAAGGAAGGCTTTACCTTCCTTTTTTTTCCAGCAGCAACCCCATGTTAAAAGAAATCGTTTCACGTATTTTAAAAGACAACTTCTTCAGCATTGGGTCTATTTTTACACAACAAAATTAGTAACAGCTTTCTCAGTGCGAAACCACAAGCATACCAGATGAGGGTGGAAGAGAAATAACTTGACTAATAATATTATATAAGAAACACAAATGGGTTTATAGTCAACATGGGAGCTTTTCAGTCTGTTTTACAGCTATCACCTTCACAAATTCCCAAATAAAAGTTTTAAGCAGAGCCCAGTGACTGAGCCACAGGTCTATATTTTAATAAGCACAAGTTGATCCCCGGAGTATGTTCAGCTGATAAAGGTTTGTTTTCTGCTCCGATGACAGCAGTATTAAAAGCTGGACCTCGCACCACAGCCCTTGCTGATTGTTTAAAGTAAATCTGCCACGTGACACAGATAAAACAACTATGAAACACGTACAGAGTCATCCATTTATTTTCTGCCCCTCTACCACCCCCAGTTTGGTGCGGGTTCTGATGAACCATGGAAATTCATGTGTTGCCACCATGATTCCTACCCCAAATCCTGGAATTGGCCACGAAGCACACCCCAAATGTGCCGCAGACCCAGAAACAAGGAGGAACTAATCCCACTGTTTTCATTTTTATTTTTATTCCTGGTTAAACATGAAAATGCCCAATGGATATCCAAAACTAACACAACAGGATGGTTGTATAGAATAGCACACACAAGACAGCAGGGCCTAAAACATTCTTCTGCTGGAGAATATATTTACTACTCAAGTGCACAGTGCCAAAATATCCCACTTTAAGGGCCAAGGAAAGCCCAGACAGACAGATCTCCAGCATAAAAGATAACAACAACCTACTCTTCCTGGTCACCTGATCTCTAGGAAAGCACACAGAACAAATGAATCATTTTGTAGTTTTATTATCCCCACCCCCAATTCTCACAAACGGACTATGACTCACATTGAGATCTCAGTGCATTTCACAGAAAAAAAAAAAAAGATGTACAAGAGGATCAAAATAGTTGTGCATAAACCCAACTCTTTTTTCTTTTTTTGCACAATTTACAGTTTGTGTTGAAAGTTAAGGTGGTTATTTAAACCTTCTGATGCATTCTTACACTTGTATCTTCTCCACGGAAAACATCTTACCAGATCACACAGTTGTGAGTTCTCGTAACGCTGGATCAGGTGCCGCCATTGCCATGGCTGGGAAGTGGCAGATAATGTTATATACACTGACTGGAAGACTACATCAGAAGAAAAAACAGAGTAAGGCACCACTGTTGGAAAAATTAAGGTAGCTTGTAGTTACAATAACGAAAGCCATAGTAAGTACTATTCTTAATTGCCAGCAATTCTTAGACTTCAATAAAATAGTTATAAAAAAACAAAACAAAGGATGTTTGTACCTGAATACAGTTTCCTGATATCTGATTGTGTTTCAAATCAATACCCAGTCCTCAGCATAATCAGCTTTTTTTTTTTATGGTAAGATGAAAAACCAGGACCTACAGTCCACGTATACACAGGTCACATTTCACTGCTTTGTTCCGAATAACACCACAGGAGACAAACCAAAACAATCCAAAGGACAATTTGTAACACTGATACTTCCCCTCTGAGATGATTAGATGGGCAGAGAAATTTAAATACAAAATTGTACGTTTTCTGTTCATTTTGAAAGCCTTAGTCCTTGGGAAGGGAAGGTGGAGGAAGAAGAAAAAAGGCCAGACCTCATTACATTATAACATGAGAAAAATCAAAGTCACTCAAAGAGATTTAATAAAATTAGGAGTTGAAAAGCGTTCAAATTACTTTTCCAATTCAAGTCAATTATTTCAAGTATATTAAAATGTTTCAGAGGAAAAATTTCTCCATGGTTACAATTCTTTTATAAATCCATAAAAAAGAAAGGTAGTCTCTACATATATCCCATATTCCTCCGATGCATGCACACGTTCTCTCTGAAGAAAAAAAGTCATCACGATCCAGTTGTTTCTTAACACTGATTTCAGGCACATCTTCCAAACATCCCTCCAGTTTTTGCCAGAAAGGTTAATCACTGGGCATAAAAGCAGCAATTTTTTGTTGCTGTTGTCTACATGGGTACTGAGCAGGTTTCAGTTAAAGAGCTTGATGCTGATTCTGAAAAAGTTCCCATGTCACTCCAATATCCAACAGTTTCTTCTTCTCTTAGGCAGCTTTTGCAACCAGATGTACTTAGAAGAATCTTACACAATTCAGATAAAATCTCTTGGATCATACAAAAAACAAGTTGGTTGAATGTACCTGGCAAGTTTGTCTCTACAACTTTTTTTTTTTTAAACAGCTTTAAAGTGCCCTAGTATACTTATTTCTTTATGCTCATTTAAACTTTCACAATTACATAAAAAGGGGACACTCAGTGTAATTACTGTGTTTTGAGAGACAGGGGAAAAAGGAGAGGAAAATCAGAAAACTCATCTTAAAGCAGCTTTTCTAGTTAGTGTCCATTTGCTGGATTTGCACAGCAGAGACTGTTTTCCAGAGGGGTTTATGGTAAACCCAGCCATCTCCCTGCAATTGTAAGAGAAAATATGGTTATAATAAAGACAATGCCCCAGGAGAATTCCCTTCACGCAACTATTAGACTGATAGCTGCGAAAACTAGATGGACATAGCTTATACCTTTAACTCCCACAGATTAAGACACAGAGATCAGCACTGAAGGCTTTTGAGACTTCAGAACATGTCCGGACTCTTGCCGAGCCACAGCGCTCTCTGGGAATCGACTGCACTTGTAATTAACCTAGATGGAAAGCCACTCTTCTCAACTCCCTGATCCAGATTACTTTAAAAAGCCAAACAAGAAGCCAGCAGGGAGGCAGCTATCCAAGATTATCAGCTCTAACGCAGCCCAACCGCTAACCCGGAAATGAAGCAGTTCAGGATTACACTTAAACATTTTCTGAGTAGATCCGTATCTCAGATTAGCAACAGAATTTCACCTCTTCTAAATCTAGATAGGAATATAAATATAAAAAATAAAATAAAATATAAATATCTAAATCCGAGCTAGTCATACTAACATAGCTTTAGAGGACAAAAAACTTCATTGGAGCTAACATAGTCCTGAATTTAAAAAACAAAACCCGGAGAGAAAAAAAAAAAAAAGAAAAACACCTTTTTAGCCCATTTTAAACCCTTGCTAGACCACAGATACAGGAAAAAGAAGGGGGAGTTACATTACTACAGTTTCACAGGTAACGCTTTCACTACAAGGAGAGTCTAAGCTACTACAGCATAAATTTTAGTTGAGTCGTCCCCTCTTGCATGGGGCTCTTCAAAGCTCTCTACACAAGCAGGGTCTCATCATCTGGATCACAAGGAAAGCCTATTTAAAAGTTATCATACCAGCAGCCCCCAGTCGTCCTGAGCAGGCTGCAGTTCACTTTCTTAAAAGTCTCACTGCATTATTATTACTACTACCATTACTGAAATACAGGTTAAGCCATTCGAACAAATAATCTCCGTCCAAAACGTAACATACAAGAACACAAGTTGAGAACTCATGTTCCTTCTTGCTAACAGTAATATCTTGGGTTCATATGCACACAAGATAAGCAAAATTAGTACTACTGATTATTTTCTTTGGGTATTTACTGTTACAGTCTACTTACAGGCATACACGTAAAGCTGTTTTCCATGTACCACGAGGAAGTGCTTGGTAAAAGAAACCAAACCACAAAACAGGCAAACATTTTGTTGCAAGGGAATCGCCAAACCAAAGTGTTTGGGAAATGAAGGGTAAAGTCCCACCTTCACATGTCTGAGAGTGCTTATGTCACCTTACTCCTATGGATCCCATGGAGCTAAACTACAAATCTAAAGCCAAATACTCTCTTCGGACAGGACACGGACCCTTATGTGCACCTGCTTTCATTGTAGCTCTGCCTCTGCCCTCATCAACAGCTAACCGCTTGGGAACTTACTTCTTTAAGGAAATATTTAGTACACCAAGGTGTTTCTGTTTCAGCACGAATCCTCTCTTCATTCCTCTGTCGTTCTTCAAGGGCTCGCTTGTGCTCTGTAGCCTTATCGATGTCTCCATCCCGCAGAGACTCTGTTACATGCTGCCACAGCCTCCTACAAAACAAATTGTTAACTTCGGTTTTCAAAAGTTTTCTCAGCCTGCCACCTCAAACTACAGGATCATCGCATGCAGTTCCTTCAGAACAGGAGCGCTCCCCTCCACTTACACACGACAAATCAACCCAGGCCGGAGCACGATGGTGCAGCACAGGCAGAAGGGCTCACAGCCGAGTCTTATAGCTACACAAGCAATGAGGAGCAGGTAAGAAGGGCTCTGAGGTTTCAGCTGTGCCAATCTAATGTCTGTTTGTATAGCCTTTAAAGTTGCTATGGAAGTGTTACTCAACAAGCAGATTCTTGTGAGGACCTCCCTTGTCAGGAGCTGCCCTGCTGAGTAGCTGATGGTTAAAACAAAACAAACAAGAAGGCTCTGCTCTAGCAGGCACTTTATGAACACATAAGACAACTCTGTCCATGAATAAGAGACAAGATAAATAACCATGTGCCTGCAACTTGTTATTTTGCACTTTTTATTTTGCACTTGGGTTTAATTTTTCATTTAAAAAAAAAAACCCACAAAAAGACCATTGCTGCTAAGCACTATCCATAAATAATATCTACATTTGCAGGTTTACCTAAGGCGTTCACCGGACGGCTTAGAACAAAAAGGGTCAGACAATAGTGAAAACATACTCTACCTAGATTCAAATGGTCCTTGTTTCTCAAGGGGCCGGACTCGTTTTCTTGTCACAGACAGCTTTGTCAAGTCCACGTATTTTGTCTCCCCATTGCTGTAGGTGAACTCGAGCACATTGTTCCATTCCCCTTGCACTCTGCACACCACTGTGTTCGTCACGTTCTGCTTCACTTCACCTGTGACTCTAGGAAAGCGATTTATTTTTAAAAGGACATGGCTGAAGACACCTGAGGACTATTCCTCACATAATCACTCAATTCAATTCTGAATGAGCTGGCAAACTTCTCACGCTGCCTTGAAAAATGTTAGTTACTTGAATTGTATTTGCATGGAGAAGCTAAAAGAGCAAAGTGACTTTCACTCATTGCTCTAGTTCTCTTCATGTTACCCAGGAAATTCCATTTTTGGCTTCAGCTTAAACTGGTTTGAAAGCTTTTAATGAAACTGAAAATTAGAAAGAAACCAACACAGGCTGGTTCACGTGTAACAAGCGGTTGATCACTTCCACTTGAAACATCACATCAGATATGTAGTTCAGCCTTAAAAAATAAAAAATAAACTTTCTAGCAAGAATGAATCTCACTACCTGCTAGCACTTCATCTCACATCTTTACATCTCAGTGTTCTCCATATGTAGGTGGTCTCATTTTTACGATGCTCACATAAGCAGCAGACACACAAATGCAGAAAGCAAGGTAGGAAACTAGCAATCGGAACTGCTTTGCGTTCCTGGCTCTTCCACAGAAACCTCTGCCAATAACAAGATATTAAAAGTCTTTCTAATATGCAGTATTTCGTTCAAAGTGTTGAATACATGCTCAAGTATCACCACTATTACACACACTGACGCATATTTTTCTTCTCAACACCAAGACCTATCCAAAGACCTCCCAACACTCACTTCATCCTGAATCAAGGAGCAGAAGCTTACAGAGCATTGCCAGGCAAGCAAATTACCACCCTCAAACAGAACTTTTATCCCAGGAAGAAGAAATAAAAGGGTCTGCACGCTATGCAAACCAGACTTGAGACATTCGCACCTGTAAGGTGCTGCAGGATTCATAAAGTACACTATCTCCAGCTCCAATTAAACTGCAATTACACAAGCTCTCTACAACACACAACTCTCCAGCTCCCCTTCCCGCATTTCATCAGCACTTGCACAAAGCATCTCCTTTCACACTTACATTACGTGCAGCTAATAATAGCTAACTTACACACTACTGGTGTACTGTTATTTCCTTTGAACAACTGCATATAGAGGAACACAAAGCAGTTCTTTCGCACTCCCACTTTGCCCACACTGGCTGTGTGCTATTACACTCAGAAGGGAGTGCAGGACATGCAGATGCCACTCTCTTCCACAGGCACCGGTCACTTCCAGCTGTGTCTGCATCTACTTGTGCCCCCCCCAAGCCCAGCATAAAATCAGAGAAATTAATTTCTCAGGCAACAAAACAAGTATCACAGGCAAGACCTTCCAGCCCAGACATACTGGATGCCAGTCAAATCAGACCTGTGGGGAATCACCAGGGCAAGTGGGGAAAGCTCGCAGCTGGCTCAGAGCAGGAGGCAGCAGCAGCAGCCAGGGCTTCTGCCACATCCTGCGCATGCCGGAGGCAGCTGGAGCCACAGCATGGTCCAGCAGCTCAAACCTACTTTAACTTCATTAGAAAGATCTTCCAAAAAAAAAAAAAAAACCAAAACCAAACACACCAGACTGACAAGGATGTGCTCCTGCTCAGGCACAGTTTTCTATTTCCAAAATTTAAGATTCATTCAAAAGAGGCCAGAGTTGAAGCAAAATGAGCAATAAAAGCACGTTTACATTAAACTATCAAGCTTTTTTTTTTTTTGTGGAAGTTAACAAGCACTAACAGTTTCTGAAAACAACTGAAGAAGTAAGTGACAAGCAAGCAGCCTTCATTTTGTGCTACTTTTTCATCCAGCGGCTTCCACACCCCACCAAAGCTATCACACATGGCGGAGTTCCCGTCCTCCTCTCAAGAGATCTCTGAACAGACCGAATCTACAGGATGCCAGAGACCAGCCTGTTTGGACTTTGCAGTTACATCTTCATAACTTTAAAAGCCTAATTTTTCCAAGCACTGTGTGCTTACAACAAAATACCGACATCCAGTATTTCATATCAATCACAAAACTACTGTCTCTGCTCAGCTTAAAGGAAACAAAGTTATATCACTCACTACTAAGGTGCAATATCAAGCTGCTATATTAAACTCTCGTTACAACCTGTATTTCTTCAAGTTGCATTGCTCTGTGACACACAACCATTCCCAGCATTGCAGGTCATATCATCCGTCTGAACTAATACTAGCGATAAAAATCTGCTAGCACTTATTTGTAAGCTTGGCATGATTGATATATGCCTAGCTGTTCGTTATCAACATCCTCTGTTTCATCAAACTAAAGAGGTACAGGACCAAGGAGCTAATATCCAGCTGAGGTCTAACAACAAGGGTCACTCTACAAAAAAAAAAAAAAAATCTATAACATTGCCATAGCAACTCACTTGCGCTCCGCGTAACCATGACAACACTGCTGCTTCCCCACCAAGAGATTCTTTTGGCAATGGCCAATCACCACCATGTCAAATTTTCAATAGCTACAGTACCTTGAACAGATCGGTCTTTAAAAATGTCTCTAAATCTGTGACTAATTTCAGAGAGACAAATAACAAAACAGTTTCCAAAACTAAATCATTGAAGCAAAATTGCATCCTGTCACTTATTTTATGGCGCAACAGGAGCTATTGCAAGGTGGAAGACACACTATAAGCACTGGAAATGAAAATCCCAAACGATGCATCACTTTAAAATTGTTACAAGAGAAAGAGAGCTACATGTAAGCTTCAGTTCTCCAGATGCCATTGGGACAGAGGAGCTATGGTTCCATGTTAAATTCAAAGCATGCATTGGAATTTATGGGGCAAAGTGCTTCAAGATGGAAGCTTTAGTGGGGTTTTTTGTTTTCCTTTAAATGACAAATACAGCCTTACCCTACTGTTTCAGAAAGAAGGATTTATAGAAGACTGATGACTTTTTGCAGCCTGTGAGAGCAACCCATGTTTAAGAAGTTCTGATGTTCTAGGCTGTTACGCATTTCATTATCATCTCTTACGCATTTAATCTAAGAAAGGTTTTAATAAACACGGTCCAACAAAATGCTCTGGAACCAGATATTCTTTGTGTGACTACTAAATTTTCTCCTTCCTTAATTGTCTATATATTAGCACAAGGCTAATCTACAGTAGTCTTACTATACAATCTCTATAAATATCAGTGTAAATGAGTTCTAAAAAGCTTTTACACTAAGTGTGCAGACACTTCCTAGAATCTGCTACAAGTAACCCCAAGCAAATTTTCTCTGGATTTTCTTTTACCGGTTAGTTTTTAAACCATGCACACACAATGAAGAATTACCACTACAACGATTACCGGTTTTGTCTTTTAAAAAAAGGTATTTTTTACTTAGAGATTTTCTAGGTGCTTAAACTTGATAGTCTTATGTTCCTTATACAGAAATCCCAAGACCAATAAGTAACAGAAGACTATTTACTAATGTTCCTCGCAGTGCAACTACAATGCATGTTGCAACCAACATGCAACAACCCCTTCAAGACAGCAAGATCAACCTCATTTCAAAGAGCAAATTGAAAAATAGAAAAAACTAACCAACTTCTAACAGAACTAAGAGAATCTGCGGCAGCCAGGAACAAAAGCCAGGAGCTCTGTTTTCCCAGTGATTTGAAGAGTGTCAAACACAGTATTTCCTTACTGTCTTTAAAGGCAGGCTGATTTTTCCCTGAGGATCACATAAGATGCAGTTGTTCAGTTATGATATTGTTTAAGAGCACAGCAGTACCTTCAAGTGTTTATGAACAGGAACAACGTTTTCTCAGACTATCAAATTAGTATTATTCAGCACACAGAACAGGGAAGTTACACAGCTACTGCAGTTCTAGAGCGCTGATTACATGGAAAAATAGAAAAAAGTGTTCTCACCGATGCAATTTGCCACCGTAGAAGGGCTTGGTGTGAAAGTTAATACTTGCAGAATACCCAGTCTTCGCACAGTTAATGTTGACTTTTCCTCCCAGTTCTACCCAGGGAACAGTTAAAATCGACCGAGCGTATGCGCAGGGCAGAGAGAAGGTGTATTCTTCCCCATGTTCCAAGAGACTTAAGAGACCTGTGTGAAGAAATACGAGAATCCCTAAATCAAGACCATTTTAGAAAAGACCAAACAAGTCATTGAGACAGATATCTAATACTACATCTGACTACTTTTCCTCATGGCCCATCACACCAAAAAGAAACACGCCCACACCCCACATAAGTGACAGCTATTACAGATTCTAGATATAATTATTTTCCTGAAAGTACTAACCTGAGTAACAGGCATTTATGTTTCTTTTGAGAAAAGACATTCATCCTAATAATATTGCTCCATAAATTACAACATTGTGCTGAGCAACACACTTTTCAGTAACATGTAGAAGTAAATTTAGATTAGATATTAGGAAGAAATTTTTCACTGAGCGTGGTAAGGCACTGGCACAGGTTGCCCAGAGAAGCTGTGGCTGTCCCATCCCTGGAGGTGCTCAAGGCCAGGCTGGATGGGGCTTGGAGTAACCTGGGCTGGTGGGAGGTGTCCCTGCCCATGGCAGGGGGGTTGGAACTAGATGATCTTTAAGGTCCCTTCCAACCTAAACCATTCTATGATTCTATATGAAAGGACTGGTCACTCTCTTATTGATGGTTCTGGAGCATGGCAACACAAGACTTACGCTGCCAAAAGCAAATAAGGAATTAATACCCTGAACTGCAGATCCCGAGGAAGGCCAACGTTCCTGTTCCGGTTTCTCTCTCTGTAGTACATCCTGACCTATCTGAAGGCAGGTAGCAGAGACAATCCTCCTTACCGTACCTCTCTGCCAAGATAAACCCAACTCTTCCCTGACAGTAGCTTTTGCAATGAACACCAAGAATCTCTTTTCTTTGGGTTTTAACATGCTTGGGTGTGTTTGATTCCTATAAAAAACCCCAAACACAAGATCCACCTCCTGCAATTGCAAGAGCATAGCATGACAATTGACTGGTGCCTGCAGCAACCCAGGCCACTGTAGCATATTATCACTGTGTGTCTGATGTTGCTTTTCAGAAATTCTGATGGTTTTCATACTTATGACACGATTTAAGAAATGCCCTAAGGGAGATACTAACTTCAGAAATTACCTGGTACAGGCAAAATATCGAGATGTGCCTTCCACAGCCCCTGCCATGCTCATTCCCTCGGCAGATACACAGTGTACATGCCAGAGCCTGGAATGCCCAGACGCTGTGCAACATACACAGGGGACACGGAATGGGAGACACTGTCTCTTGCAGTAAAGACTAGTACTAAAGGAAAATGACAGTTTAAGGGCAGTTAACCGTCTCTGTCCCTGAAGAATCCAATTTTTCTAGTTAAAGAAAATTAAAACTTGCATAGTAAGATATGTAAGCACAATACATGCAAATGCAACAACACTTCCATTTATTAAATGTCTGATGCAAATTAATTTGTATGATGCTTTAGAAACATTCACAAACAACAGTTTACATTACAGTAACTGCCCTTTGGTTTAAAAGTCAAATTTCCAAATATAATCCTGATTTTTGCCAAAGCATAAATCTATCTAGTTTTTTTTCCACATGTGAAAACTTGGTGTTTATAATGAGGACTTGTAGTATCTTCTGTACTTTGTAAACAGTAAAAATAAAGTAAAAAAACCTGAATGACTGTCCATTAAGAATTGCAGATCACAAGCATTAAAGGAAAAATAAAAAAGTACATTAAAAAAATCTGAACACACACAATAGCAGCTGACATCTCCGCAAGCAAATTTTTTTTGAAGAGTCTTTGAAAGAAAACCACTGACCAGTAACCATCTGTATTTCTGCCAGAGGCATACAACATCAAATTTCCTCTCAAACAAATACTTCGGTAGTTTTATAAAATTAATAAAGGACAGAAGTTACACTTACCCTCACCAACCATTGTCACTCCTATTGACATTCCTAAGAATTTACTTTTTGTCCAGACATGGGCATTGACGCACATCTTTCTCTCTACACATTCAGCGTAAAACCCTGAGACAGGAGGATGGTGGGACACTTGCTCGGCCACAAATTTTACTGTATAGTAGTCCAGCTCTGTTTGGCCTTCCAGATATTTAGAAAGAGTTACTTGCTCTGAGGCGGAGTGAGCAGAGAAGTTACTGCCAGCATCAGTGCTTACATCGCTCTTCGGCATCCTCCAGGAGCAGTGAAACGTTTCCCCAATGATTGGATTGTATGGTTTCTTTGCAATAGCTCCTTTGCGACCTTCATGAAATGAAGTGAGATAATACTCAACGAAGCGGATCATCCTCTCCTCAGGGGTAGTGCCATTTGTGATTGCAATGAAGAGATCTGGGTGGGACATGAAGTCTGCGTACATCTCCAACAATGATCGCTTCTCTAAAATAAAAGTGGGAAGAACTACCTGAAATAAAAGAAAACCCAGAAAACTCTAGTAAGTAAAAGAAAGAGGCGGGGATTTTTATAAAGGAAAATCGCCAGTGCAGGATTCTGTCTTGTTTTGGACACCACAATTTCAGACTAAACTTTCTTGTCCCTCTTCCAAGATGTGAGCAAACTACAGTGACCAGAGGTCCCAGAAAAGCAATTTACAAGGAGGAAAAAAAGCCCAATAAGTACTATTAGAACTAAAGAGATTGAAAGAGACTGAGCATCCCTCAAAAAACATAGAAGAACTGCAAAGAGATAATGTGTTCCACATGTCTGTGGAGGAGAAAACAAGCAGGAAGAAGCTCAAACTACAGCAAGGAAGGCTCAGAGCAGAAGTCAGGAAAGGTTTTGTCTAATGGAAAGAAAAGCAGGCAAGCTATACCAGTGCTCTTGAGAGACTGCAGAGTCTCTCTCACCACAACAACTAGGACAAGCATCTCTGAGAAATAACATAGTATAGGTTGATCTTGTACCTCTGAGCGGAGGTCCTTATACTTTCTCAGTTATATTTACCACTATAGAAAACAGCAGTCCTGTCCTTTGCTGAGCCAAGAGCAATACTGCAGAGTAAGAGGCTGTAGCTATCATCAGTTTTTTCCTTCCCTGTAGTGGCAACAAACCTCATGTAACTAACTGTTGTAAAGAGCAACACAGAGTGACTCAACCATGAGATCAAGATAGTCCATTTAAATCAGCTGCATTCAAAGAGGTCGAGCGCAGGCGTAAGACTCTCAACAGATACACAAGTTAGGCTGAATATGCTTGCCATGTTGTTGCAACACCAACCTGGAATATAAAGTTGCTTTTCATTTCAGTACGCTGATATTTAAGTTAAATGAGATTCTAACAACTTCATTACCTGTTCTGAAGTCAGGCTTATCGCATTTCAATGCTTTACCTGCTCTGAACTAAAGATAATTCTACACTCACAGCCAAAAGTCACAACTGGGAGACTGACTTGACAATTTGTTCCAACTAAGAGAAAAAGATAGACTAAATCCAATCTTCACTATAAGTGAAATAATGACTTAATGAATTCCTGATTAAGCAACAGCAGTTTAAGTTTGGCTCACAGACAGCGAGGCCTGTTCATACCACCTTTTTTTCCAAATTGTGGAACGTAAGCTCCACAACACAAGTGTTTCTAGTGACCAAGTAGCTAGCACTCAAAAAACATAGTTTGAAAAAAAAAATTATCCATAATTCCAAGAATTAGAGTGCTTTCCTCATTCCATAGTACTAAAAAAAAATCCATTTTTGTTTTAAAAGTGTCTAGTGCGTATGGTAAGAAATCTTTACAGGAGTTAATTGAACATAAGTTGGTAGAAGCCCAATTTTCTCCGAGTTGCTGCCCAAGTTGTCTAACAGCAACTGAGCATTACTTTTTCAAAGCTGCTTGCTTCCGAGATCTGCACTAAAGTGTCAAACCCACTTCCCTCCAGTGTAACTTTGCTCCTGCTTGCTATAGCTGTGAGCAAACACAGAAATGAGAATAGGACAGGGAAGCATAAACAGACATCTGATGATAATGGGGAACCAAAAGAAAACTTCTTTTCAGAAGCAGCATGAATAGAGGTGTAGGGTTATGCGACTTGCGTGTAAAAGCATTATCAAGTGAGGAAAAACACATCATGGAAGCAAAGCAGCAAGACAAAAATATGAGAAGGCTGTAGAAAACAGCATGGAATGAGTAAGGGGGAAACAAAGGAAAGAAAACAGGCCATTATAGGAAAGCCAACAAAAACACACCAGAAACCACAAAGAGAATCTAATAGAAAAGATAACAGCCAGTTGCATTAAAGAAAATCCACTCCCTCAGTGTGTTCCACTTAAAACCTGCAATGTCCTGGGACATCAGATCTTGCGGCCTGAAGTTGCTACAGGTCACAATTTCATATTAAACTTAACATTGTTCAGTACAGGAGTTGAGTTTAAAATTGCATTTCACTTTTACTGCAGTCTTCACACTTCAGTTACTTACTCTCGTTAAGTCCATGCCAAGTTTCAGCTGAGACAAGAGATGCAAGATAACACTGCGCTGTTCTTCCACTGCTCCTAGATCATCTTCTTTATCATCACAGATATCCTCCAGCTCCTCATCTGGATTTATTTCTTCAGGTTCCTAAGATAACAGCCATAAACATCAGCTCAAAGATGCGACTGGCCAAACGATATCCAAAAAAAAAAAAAGGGACTTCATATTGCATTTAACTGTCCATGTAGGAAAAAAGACTAAACAACTCCCTGCAGAAAGCTGCACAATGGAATCTACCCCCAAGATAAACAACAGTTGAAGAATTTAAAGGGACATTAATGTAACTCGGTGCAGATTTCATCTACAGGATTCAGGCTAAGACTTCTCACTGTCTTTTACATGGGTCGGAGGGGTTGGGGGCAGGAGCTTAAAAGCAAGTATGACCTGTTTTCCTGTAAGTTTTGGGAGCTAACAGAGTGTCAAGCATCTTACCCATACACAGAAACAGGAAAGCAAATGCTAGCAGAAATTCCAACCCCCTCAGTAACACCCTCCCACCTCCACACTACTTCAGGCTTTCCAGTGTTGCCATCCTTACTCCAAAGGCTGTAGCAAGTGGTAGTTCCTAGTTAATTGCTTACTGCCACAGCTGATGACAAGCAATTAACATATCTACAAGCTAGTCTTCACAAGCATTATCAATGTTGCTTCTAGTGCCAATACATAACAGTAAAGGAAAAAGTAACTTGGAGTAGTTTTATAAAAACAACAACAACAAAAAAAATCACACATACACACACCACACACGCTGGTTGTCTGTTGGTATAAGTAAAGCACCCAGACAGACTAGCAGAAATTGTATGAGCACTGTTTTAACAACCACCATCCCGCAAGCACTGTTTTAAAAACCATCACCCTGCAAGCAGAAAGTCAAGCGCTTCAGGCGGAAGGAAAGGTGGTACTCCTAGGGCTCTGAGCAGCATCCTCCTGGGGCAAACAGCTGGAGGGATGCAGATGCGGAGGGGACAGGGACTGAATGCCACAGGAGGGCAGTAATATGCACCTGGACCAGCTGCCCCAGCTCAAGGCAAATTTGTGCACACTCAGCCAAACACAGGGGGCCAAGCCCTCACTCAGAGCTCAAACCCTGATGAAAACTGCAGTATTGCACAGGTGACTCCTCCCCAAGGATGCTATTGTAAATAAGGGAGATGAAAATACCTAAAGGGAAATAAGGGAGCTGAAAATATGTAAGGGGAGTGATAAGACTAGTCACATCCCAAACACGGACAGTGATATACATTAAGCACTTGAACTGTAACTCAATTATTAGAAGAAGGAAGGAATTAATTGATTTATTTGAAAGCTCCTGGTTTGTTTCATTTGTTCTTATTTTAACTTAGTAGCAACTACTCAGATCCATTTAAAAATCTATAAGCTATAACAACTAAAAAAAAACTTTTCTGTTTCAATTTTGCTATAAGATAGCACAGTGCTGTTGCAGAGACATACAACAGCACATTATCTCTTCACAATGATAAAGTCCCATCCAAACAATTGTGTGAAACTAACTAATATAAGAAGAATGTAATTATGATTTTCTAGCATAGTTAGGAAAACATGCTCTTTATCATATTCCCTGCTGGTTTTTTACTTTAGTCTTTTGCACTTCAAATCAATTTTGACAGTTATAATGACACACACTGTAGTATTTCAAATACATTAAGCCATACTGAAGTCAAGTGATGAGAGTTGCTCAGATTAAGAAAAACAGACACAGCAAGAGCTAGAAAAGAGATTTAATATCTGAAGACAAGCAATTTTGTGTCTTGTCTACTTAGGCAGCACTTCTTGGGCCCATTTTGAGAGTGTCGTGAATTCCAGTTTGGTTTTTTACATTTCAATTTCCAGTTGGTTAGATCAAAATGCAAGGGAATACTGCAACAACACCTTGCATTACCATCCCAATTAGTCTCCTCCACTTGACAGCTACTTACAGAAAGCAGCAAAAATTTATTGAAAAAGCAAGGCAGAAAGTTTCATTTACTGCAACTGCACACACTCTTCCTCCAACACAGCTAATAAAAAAGTGTGAGAAGAATTGTCATTAAATCACGTTCACATAATACGATTGAAAAATTTACCGATATTCCTCAAAATAATTCCCCACAGAAATGGGATGTTCACATTACCTTACCCTTGTTAGCTGGCAGGGCTCTGCAACGGACTGCTCTTCTCTGACAGATGCTGGCTTGTTTATCTCTGCTGGGAAATTCTGAGCTGCTCCATTTTTGAAGTGGTTTGCCAGAGATATCTTCGGTTCCAACCAATTGATCGTCGTTCCTGAAGCAAAAGAAAGTTTGCGCTGAAACTTGCTCATCCTCTGGAAGGTCAGTAAATAGCAATTTTCACAAAAGAGCTATTTTTTAAGGAATAAGCTGAAAGCAGCCAATTCCTCCTGCAGCCAATCCCTTCAGCAGCCACTAAACAAAGGTGGTGCAATGAGACACCACCTTCAGCGATCATTAGCACAAACACTGCGATTGGCGAGCTGTAATACATGCAACTTGGACTGGAGAAACTAGTTGGTGTCATGAAAGGTGTAATCAGATGTAATCAGACACTACAGGAAGAACCCAGTATCACGGGGAATGTTAAGTAACCCTTACGATTTTCCTTAACTCGTACCAAAAAAAAAAAAAGCCCACCACTTATTAGCTTCTCAAACCTGGCTCTGTTCTAGACTAAAAAGAGCTAAAGCAGAAAAAGTTTTGTTGCCAGTGTTTTCTCTGGAAAGGGTACTTGTCTTTTCTCCACTGCAAAGGCGGCAAGCACACGCTACTGAATAAATAATAGTTGCCCAAAAGAAATAAAACGCTGCAGGGCTTGGAAAGCTATTACCCACTCAATGATTCCAGCATCTCTAGTTACCCCCAGCTAATTTATCAGGACTGATCAGGTTCCTCGTTAATAATACAAATGTTCCATTCTTTTTCAAAGGCTAATAAATGTACAGGTGATTCCCATCAGTTTTTACTGAAGAATACACAAAATGACAAACCATCTCGGACAGGTTACAAACAGAGAAATTATTAGGAATTCTGAATTTCTCCCACCACACAGCAGTTTCCTGTCCTTAGGAACCTACACCGAGGCGGCTCATGTCTCTTCCTATATGATACACAATCCTTTATATTCAGACATCTGTTACCTGGAACTAGGTCACATCCTCAACCACAACAGGCAGAGCAAGCTTAATTCAGATAAACGGCAGCATTTCCACTGGGAAAATACGGGGGCAAGAAAAGAGTCCAGCTTTGCTAATGGGACCAGACAACCTTCTCCCCAGCAAGACAGTTTATTTTCATCAAGTCTATTACTCATTAATCCATTACATATTGAGAAATGAGAATCCCTCAGCAGTCTAAGCTATTTAAACAGAAGTTTCAAAGTCAAAAAAAAAGATGCTCAGAAGGTCACTGTCACGCTCACCTTTTTGAAAAGGTTTTACTTATCTTTAAAACCTCTTCATGAACAGTACCTGCTTTCCAAGCTGTAACTTTCACCACACTAATCTCTAATTGCATGTTTGAGGCTGCATTTAATCCACACTCACTGCCTCTACATTAGCTTGAATTTAACAAGTAGCCTCTCTTTCATACTCCCTATCAGCTACTTCTAAAATAACCCTATTTATTACTAAATTCTGTTCAATTTTTGCTGTTTAATTCTAGGAGATTGTTTTTGGTGGGATTTTTTGGTTTTGGTTTTTTGGTTTTTTAAGTGATTTGAGCTACCAGCTGTGTTTTAATCTTTATGAGTGGACAGGATACCTCACTAATACTCATCTTCAACTGGAAGATCATATTCAAATCTGCTCTCAACTATTTCAGGTAGCACAAGCTATTCTCTTTACTTGTGATCTCCTCCTCCCCTAAAGTCTTCACCCAATATTCTTTTTTTATTTTAAACAGTTGTCAACACTTCCCCTCTGCTTCAACACAAAGCTCTCAGTCTACAGTCTTCACTTTCAACATTTTTCTTCAAAAGTTGCAAATGGTTGTTGCAATTCACCTTTATGATAATGAAATATTTTTTTTTTTTAATTCAGTACATTATTTCACCACTTTTAACTTTTTCTCAACTCAAGTCAATAGCTTCAACTTTCCTGTTCATTTTTAAGTCTGTGATTTGTAGTGTAACTTGATGCAGTTAGGGCAGGTTTTTTTTTTCACTCTTTAAGGTTTTTTTCTTTGAACAATTTATAGCAAACTGGCACTCTTACATAATTTCTAATCCTTGTTATTTAAGCCTGACAAGCACTTGCCCAACACTTTCTTAGCAGTCAAGTACCACTCTACCAGACCTGAAAATACTTTTTTCCACTTCGCGTTTAAATTTATGTTCTGTTAGACAAGTCTGCTCATCATCATCATTTCTTGCTGCATCTCACTCGTATCTAGCTGAAGTATGCTGACCTGCCTTTATGATTCTAGGAAGATTAAATAGTGCTTGTATATATTTTATTAGATAGAATAGTCTATGTTCAAGATTTTTTTTTCCCCTGAATCATTTTATATTCTCCCACACATAAATACAGAAGTGTCTCCTGCAGCATTTGAATTAAGCCTCAACCCTTTTCCTTTCTAGATCAAGTTCTGAAGCCTACCAAAAAGACTCCACCAGTTGAGCCAGAAAGATAAGTACTCCTCCTGAGTGTTGGGGGAAATCTAAGCTAAATAGTCTTAAAAAAAAATTCTTTACAATCTTTGAAAGGAACAAATGCATTATGGTATCTCTAGAAAGGCCACACCAGTAGGAGAGTGCAAGGCTGCAGAAAGGCACATGGATTCTTTTAATGGTCCATTTTTAACTCTGGTCCCAGTAATGCATCATCCAATCTGGTGCTCCTCCCCTCTCCATGCTTCTCTCTGCAACATCACCAGAAATCTTCAAGACTTGGACATCTTCAAGCAATGCTGTCAGATTTGGCTATTAACAGGCAGACACCAACTGAACAGCAGTCAGGTGAACTGAGCTCGTCCCTGCACAGTTTAAAAATTTAAGAAACTACAAAAGCATTCACAAAAAAAACCTCAACCTATTTTCTTCATAAGTTATTACAATGGTGCTCATTAGGCCTTACTTATTTCCCCAGATACAGTAATGGGTCAAAAACAAACAAAAAAAACCCCCACTTTAGTAGCACTCACATGAAAACGCCAAAACAAAACTCACTTCCGATATATGTGCACCTCCCACAGTTATGCATCAGTAGTTCAAAAAATTCACAGGGAATAGGAAGAGTTCTTTCAGTGTGAGTAACTTTGGGGTTCAGACAAAGATTTGGAAAGGTGCCATCTAGTTTTTCATTTTTAAAATGAAATTTTGAACTGAAATACAGGAAAAAAGTTAATTCATCCTATTCACTTATTCTCTTTTAATACCTGTAGTGATTTAAAAGTCACAAACTATTTTTATATAGTTTTAGTACTTTTATACAACATCCTTTTTTATCTTAGAAGCTAAACTATTTACAGCTCTGAAATAATATGCACTGGCAACGCAAGTATCACAAATATGATAAGAATATGGGAAAGAAGGTAAGAGACAACTTACAAGTGTACTTTGTTACGTACTTACCATATCTACTCTATCTGTTGTGTAAGAGAAGCATTCGAGAATACTCAAAAGCTTTTTGGTCACAGAAAGCCACAAAGTAAATACATGAAAAAAGTCACAATAAGACACAAAAGAATTTACAAACGGGAAAGCACACATTCGGTTCCACAAGCTGCACACAAATTAGGGGGAATGATACTGGTAAGCACCTACTTGCATGGAAGCAATCAACTGTGCAGACATAGCAACATACTTGCCTGCTGCCTGTGAACGCATGCGATTCCACCCATTAGCAGTGGGGTTTGGGGGGTAGGGGAGGAGTTTGCTTGCTGGGGTGTGTGTTTTTTTATGAAGAGAGATTTATTTTTCTTTTTTTAATTACCTTTAACCAATTTGCACTGGCTTACAGATCTGTTCTGGCCTCAGAATGGAATGTAAAACTTACTTTATAGCCCATGTTTTAAACTAGGATGTTAACTCAAAACAGGAATATTGATATATAAACAGTATTAATAAACTGCGCAGATGTAAAGCTTTGTATTTTAATGCTTAACTAAAAAATAAAGCTACACACATGTAAATGTGTATAGTATTTAGTGTATGAAAAAAGAAAAGCATAATATTTGACAGAGCTGTACAGGACACCGCATATCCTAGAATCTACAATCCCATAAAAGTCCCCTTTCACTATTAATGTTCCTCAGCAGCCAGTTACATCCCAAAGGCAGCCTTCTTGTTGTGGCGTCTTATGTACTTTATTCTGTTCGGAGATGCTCCCAACAAATAAATGTTGCATTTATACAGCTGCTGCCAGAGACTTCTTGGTAGAATAAAAAAACAATAAAAAGACAGCACGGGAGTTCTACCCAACACCAGCAAGTCAGATTCTAGAAAAACTCACAGGGAACAAGGCAACCAGCAGGTTTTTTTCTACCCATGTGAAACTGGATTTACTGCAATAAGTATTTTTGCAAGAAGGAAAAGATTCATATTTGTTATAGGGTCCTGCTCTTTGTGAGCATCTATACCCACCTGCTGGTAAGGATCCCTTTTGTTGAGAAGCGTGTTGTAACTGGAGAATATGGAAACAGTCATTTAAGCAGTTCATGGTTGCCATGGAAGTTGCTTTCAGCATTAATAGGTCTTGATCCAAGGATGTAAGGTGACCGGAGACAGGAAGGCATTCTATGCTCCTGATCAAGTCTCTCTGCTGGCCCTCAGCCTGAGACATCATCTGTCAAACAGAAACAGTCATTTATCAGGTAATGGAAGTGTGTTGTGTGGTACGTGTTTAGCTGTGCACACAGGGGATCCCAAATGGTTTTTTGATGATAATAAGAACTAAAAGGTAATAGATTACGTACAGTTAACTGTACTTTTTTTTTTCCTTGATGCAGCTACTAAAGAGTCATTGAATACGTGATGAAATTCCCATGGCAATACATGGCACCTTATTAACAAGTAAAAGAGTATCAAAATGACTTTAAAAAAAAAGCAAAGAGGAATTTGAACATGATACTTGCTGCAGTAAATATCAAACACTTCCATGCTTGGTTGATAGGTACGGGGGGGGGAGGGGGCGGGAAAAACACCCCACACACTCTGTGAGGAGTAATTAAGGTCTGTGCTCTGCACAGCCTGGAGGAGGATCTATGAGGTACTACCGGTGGGTATCAAGATCTTTTCACTCCCCACAAGAAGAGATTCAGCACTCTAAATGAAAAGACCTGTATCAGTTTGGCTCAAACCATACAGGATTCTCATTTATTGTCTGCACTGCCACCACGCTTAGGATCACTATCTCACTGTTTACTTTGCAGAGGGGGAAGTAAAAGCAGCAGGATTATCCGCCTCAAATCACAACTCTCCTGGTATTGCTGTTCCCCTTCTTCTCCCCCAAGCTCCTTTCCTCCTTCTTCCTGACATAGCGCACCCCTACATCACCGAACTTGCAACAGCACATTTGCCCGCAAGAGCTATAGCGCCAAAGCACACCAGCCATCAAGCAGCACACTCTGGTCTTCCAAAAACCCACATACTTTCCTCCTTGTACTCACAGAAGCAAAATATTGTTTAATTTGGGGATAAAGGCAAACCTTCTATACACGCTAGTGTCCCTTTTCTGGGGAGGCACAACAAAGAGCGTTAATGTAACTGGACAGCACTACTCTGCTATCATTACCTGTTCCGGCAGTTAAGTTAAACGTAAGAACAGATTGATTTAGCAGAACAGAAGAAGAATTTCTTTAAAGAAATCTGAGGTGCACTCGTGCATTTAGCTGCAATGGCACTGCTTAGTTTTTTAATTCCCCAATCCTAGAACTATCTTACTATTTTTTTTTTTAAGTACCTTTGCCTGCAATCTCTTCCAGGAACTGCTCTTAAGGTTTTATGCAATAAATACTTATGTATTCCTGTGTATGCATCCAAGTTCACAGTATGTGGTATTTGGAACACTTTAGGGCTTGGCTACATAGCATGCCATGGTGCGAATTCACCGAACATTGGCTCTTTGGAAGAGGAGTTAACTGTGCACAGTCAGCCTGAGCCCGGCCCAGGAGTGACAGGGTAGAAAGCTAGTAAAACACTTAGTTATACAGCTTTACCTATGCAAACACACCAGTTGCTATCAGAACATGTGTCTTATTTTCTTTCAGTCATGGGTATGATATGAGTCTTTGTGTGCAAGTTTTTTTTCCAATACTTTGAAAAACTGTTTTGGATAAAACAAACAAAAAACCCACCACACCCCACAAAAAGACTACACACAAGCTGACAAATCACTGCAACCCTTCTGGTGATCTTCACTCTTACTAATTTACTATGTGGTAGCACCCAAGAACCCCATTCCAGGATCAGGCCAGACAACAGGACAAGCCATGTTACACTGAGCACTGAAGTTCAAACAGGCACATCTCCCCTTTCAAGGAACATACTTTGAACAATCCTAAGTTCTCCCTCCTTATACACTCAGATTTGTAAAGAAAAAAAAAAAAACAGTGCCAGGGGAGAATAAAGCACTGTGATTAAAAACTCAAAATCTCTCAGAAGTCCACAGGCTATAGTTCTCACTTTGCAAACACACACACCTGCATTTAGTGCAAATCAGCATGAACATCCTTTTAGATCTCCTGTATAGCAAGGCATCCAAGTCAGCAACGTGACATGCGTTCGGCCAAGAACAAGGGGAAGCAGAAGGGAAAGGGACTGACAGAGGAACCAGCTACAGAGCAATTCACCAGAAAATTAAAAAAGATCACCGTGCAGCAGACCCTTTGAAAGAGAAGCTGTTCTTCCCACAGCTTCTCAAACTGAATTTGTAAGTATTCAAGCTGTGTCATGCTCAAGTGTAACAGGCATGCACCTACCCTTTAAGCATTTTAACTATGTCTGAAAAAATTAAAAATAAAGTAGGCATTGTCTCTATCAAGCATTTTAGCTTCAAAAAAGTAAGCGAACTAATTTTGACATTCAGAAAAGCTACCATTACTGAGGATTCTTCATCTGTACAGGTCAAAAATTAAGTTAATAAATAATCATGCTGTGTCACCAGACTCAACAGTCAAAAGGGAACATGACTAGTTTTCTGTGCTCTTTGCAATGTTAAGAAAAATCATTCCACTTTACTTCCCACCCAGCGAGAATCCCAATTAGAAGATGCAAGCCACTGCTTCAGTGCTCCAGCTCACACTCTCTCCCTTTCCTCCCTCAAATTCTGAATGCCATGTTGCCATTTGAAAAGTCAAAAAGTTAAAAAGCCATTTCTGAAAAATTACCTCACTTAAAACAGGATAGCTTCTCAAACACACAACAAGAGATAAAAGAAAAACGGCTAATAGAGCTATAAGCATGAATTCTGTAAATATTAATGCCATATTCTGTATTGTTGCTATTTTCATGCAATAGGTAGGAAAGTGCAAATACTATTTAAGTTTACCATATGTTGTAATTGTTGTCACAGACTTCTTACTAGTGTGGTACAAGTAAGACATAGCTCGATGAATCAAACTGAAAGGCAACTACCTGTATAGCTTCAGTTCCAAAATGAATTTGGAAGAAAAACTTCTCTTTCAGAGGATAAAGCAGATGTGCCAGCTTATAAAAATCAGAAGCCACAGAATGCCAAATGAAGTTTTCCTGGGTACCTGACAGAACTTCAAATGTCTTTGCATTAGCACTACAGGAGACTTTACTGTTATTAAAGAATATAAAGAGGAGAGCAGCAATTACAGTTTTGCAAGCCATCTGCAAGAACAGTCTACTGCAGACAGAAATTCACAGATTCTAAAGTCTAAAGAGACAGGCATCTCATCCAGCCTACTGAATTATTACGCCACAGGACTTGATTTAAATCAAGGAACAATGACACTGGCAGCATAACATACCAGGGCAAGTATTTCCAATACCTATTTACAGCTTCCCAATGATGAATTTACCATAGTGTTCAGCCACATATCTTAAGGTTAATGACACTCACAATACAGAGCACACTTCTGTCCCAGTTTATCTAAGCTGAATTTCTAACTATTAGATTAAAAAGTCCTCCATTAGAAACTTCTTCCAAGAAATGTATCACATTACACTAATTACACTGCTAACATTACAATAGTCACTAATATCAGTACTACTACCAAGTAACACAGGTTTGCAATTCAGTGATTAATTTTGTTTTACTATTAGCCTAAGATTAGCATGATCTACAGTGTGAATATTCACAAGTTATATCAACCAGTAGTCAATCCATTCTGGCAGTCAAGATGAAAAGGTGTTATTTCTGATTTTTCCAAAATACACTACACCTGAATGTATAGTGAAAAAAGCATACTTCCAAATCACTCATTTTATTTTGCTCTTTTAAATTACATCCATCCCTACACATTTTGGCCACACAAATTTGCATACCAGAAAGTGAAAAAAAGTAAAAATTCTAGTGCATACTAGAAATATTAGAAATTCTTAAACAATCATAACCAATTTCTCCTTAATCATAGGAGATACAAGTACAGCTTAGTCGATTCTTCTATAGCTTAACACAGGAAGAAAACAGTGTATGATGTAATAGTATCATAGTATGTGATATTGTATTTCCTTAAGGATATCCCCTTGCTACTTGTAGTGCTAGGACTAGCAAGGATAAGAACATGCAAAATTCTACCTTGAGCATCAGAATATTATTGCGGAGTACAAAAAGTCATAGAATATACATCACATGCTTCTACAATTAGCCAAGGCAAGTTACTTATCCTCACACAGCTGTGCAATAATAGCTTAGAACATGGTACTGACAATATATTCATGTAAGAATAGCAAGTTTCTCTACAATCCTACAAATAATAGGACAGCTTTTTCAAAGAATTATTAGATAATTTAAGGCATACAAACCTCTCTAACATCTACAAGGTGATCTGGCTGCATAATAGGAACTCTTTTTCCAGTTGGCAATCTGTGATGTCCAACATTGAAAAAGGAAACTGCATTTTGACTGGGTCTTCTTTGCACACCGGGAGAGTTAGCACTTCCTTGGGATGCAAGAGAGAAGCTGCGAGATTTCAGAGGAGGGTTGTTCTAATGAATAAATAAGCACATTGAGAAACATTTACAATTAATTCCAAATAACCAGCAAACATTCTAATTTGAAAGATACAGAAGATACAGCAGAATAGTTTAATTCTTGATTTTTTTTTTATAGAGCAGTTTAATTCTTGATTTTTTTATAGAGCAAGAACAGATGACAAAGCCCTAATAATGTTATTAGAAGGAACTGCTAAATAAATATGTTGCACTATCTGCTGACAGTTGCCCTGTTTTGTAGCCTAATTATGAACAATCTGTGAAATAAGATTGATCAATATGTATCACTTCTCTGACTGGAAAATTAGTCCTTGATCTGCAACAGTAATAGAAACTGACTCCTAACAAATCCTGCAAGGATCTAGCTGACATTTAAGAGAACGGAATATCATTTAGAACTATTCATTGAACTTATCTCTTAAAACAAAGCCAGCTACAAGATGTTGATCTTATCTTAAAACCAAGGTTTTATTCAGGTATCAGAATAGATGTTATGGTACTCAGGAGGTTCTATGAAATACAGTATATTTGCAACCAACACGATTAGCAAATGGAAGCAACAGCCCTCAGTGTTGAGGACTCGCTTCTCAAACATGGGAATTCATGCTAAATGTATCTGTGGGCCTTTGAGTGGTTTTTAAAAAAGGCAAAAATAAAAGGTAAGCTCCCAAAATGGAAGGCTCCAATAATACTGAAGACCTGTTTCCTTATCCACAAAAAAAACCCCCACAAAACCACTGGAAAACACCAGGCTAATAGCTTTGCCTCCTCTTCAAACGCCAGTACCAGCTCAGGGAGGACCATTCAGCTGTTCAGTGGCAAACTGACTTCACACTGTGTCATTGCTAAAGCATATGTCTATTACAAGTCAGCTATTACTCAGAAAAAGGTTTCTTAATGTAAGTGTCAAGCTCAACCACACACCCTTTTGTAGTATTCCTCTTAGATAACAGGATAGTTGTATTTGGAACTACTTCTAGCACCAGCCCAAATTACTTTCACCCATGAAAGTATCAGTCATACAATACCTTTCCAATAGCTTCCGTGTGATGCTGTGTGCATATCTGCAGCCTGCTAACCCAGTGTTGCCGTTCTTTAGCATCAGTAGCTAATAAAAGCAAACCAAAATGATTACGTGTATGAAGACATTTTTAAGTATCATCAGCAAAAGGCTGCTTAATTCTTTAAAACAGACAGAAGACTTTATCAGTACAAAGTATTTATCTAAAACTTGCTCAGCTGACCAGTAATTAGCTATAACATTAAATAAAGTTCAACATAAATGGCATGTACTTTTTTTTAGTTTTGTAACACGGAAATAACTTCAAAAAACAATAACTCCCCTCACACACATTTTAATCTAACAACATGACACATTTTAATGGAATTAGAGTAATGACTTGAGTCACGAGGACATTAGAGTAATGTCCTGATTTAGATAATGACAGCAAGTCTTCAAGAGAAGAAATACTATAAAGTATTAGCCCAGATTTCCATAGCCTGCAAAATCAGAGAACGGGCTTCTATAACCATCACAAGGCAGCTAACATATTGAACATCAGGAATAATGTAGTTCTGTGCCAGCATCAACATAGTACTGTTACCTACAATGATTTAGAAAACACTGAATCAGTATAGTTTAAGGACACTATACATGACGGTTACGTTCTACACATCTTAAGTTCATGGTCTTCTGAAAGTCATCAAACCCAAAGTACGGAACCATTCATAAAGAAGGATGGTTCTTAAGTGAAGAGTGGCATGAAAGTTTCACATAAAACCGTCATTGCAGTGGTCTGCCAAACAGTTTCTCTTGCTTTGGATCTGCTGCCAAACCCATCAGAGCAGCCACAGGTGAGAGCCAGGAGTGTCCTCTAGTGGAAGAATCCCCGGCCCAAGAATCTAGGTCCTACCTCTTAGTTTATACTGCTCCCCACTGGCAGCATTAACTGTAAAGGTGTGAGAGTCTTCATCGCTGGGTGAAATTACAGCGCCAGCTAGCTGCAGGGTACCTCTGGGCTTCAGATGTCTAGACTGCTCATTCACAAAGTACTCCAGCAGGCCAGCATCATTGTTTAAAACAAAAAATCTGCAATGATAACAAAGCAAACACACTAAAAAACAGCTCATTCTTTTCCTTTTTCTTTTTGTTTTTTTTTTTTTTTTCTTTTTGATGGAGGGGTGGGGAGGCAGGCAAAGGAAGAGGTCAAGACTTTCATTACAAGTTCACACAGATGGGGTTGGGACTTAGACGAGTCACTACAACACCAAAACATATGAATTATGTCCCCAGCAAGACTACACAAAAATTAAGTTTGTACCAATTTTTTCTCAGACACCAGGGATGCTATTGCACAACAGAACAGCTGTGCCCACAGAAGAGTGCTGTTGCAAGATTTTGTGAATTAAATGAATATCCTGAATCTCTAAGGCTTAATATATCCTTAAACTACATAAATTAAGGGTAAAACAGCCCCAGAAACAAAACAGCCAAGATACAAAACTGTGGAACTGAAGCAATTCCAGATTTTAAAAAAAATATATATATATATATGAAAGTGGACATTATGCTTCATCTACTCAACCAAGTTTAACGATAAGTATATTGACATGAATCACCGCATGCCAGTAGCGGCACGGGAATCTGGCCAGTGTGGTACATTAAGGACTCGTTTCTCCAACAGTAATTTGGTTGCACTGTGCTGCTCTAGGAACAGCATCAAGCAGGCAGCCTGACCAGAGAACAGCAAGTTATTCCGGGGGAGGGGGGGACAGGTATCCTGGAGAACTAAAGTTAAAAGCTTGCTTGAGTTTGAATTTTCAGTACAGAAGTCTTAATTTATTTTTTTTTTTAAATGATGGCATGATTTGACATAAAGCTGAAGACTCAGGAGAAGAGAAAAGAATATTTTTAATGGAAAAGGCAAAAAATAATGCTGTACATGCCTTTTTAAACACATACAAGCATAGTTTTAAGCCACCAAATGAGTTAACTGCTTCATACTACCTATCCATTTTTTTCTTATTCATGCCTTAATACAAATATTATTCATCTACACATTAGCTTAATCTATACTGAGAAAAGCATAAGACTCCCCCATAAAGTTTGCTTAACAGAAAAAGGGAAATCCAAGTATTATTTAAAAAAAAAAAACAACAAACAACTGAAGCATGTTCAATTAGATGCCGCAAAGACCAACATTACTAAAACACACCATAAAAAACTTACCGGTATTGCCAACCAGTGACGAGATTGGTATATTTCATTAGATAGCCATAAATATTTTCCATGTGATCACTATTAAAAAAAAGAGAAAAGCAATCAGACAATACCAAACAAATCTTAGATAATGATGATCAAAATCTGGGAAGATCTATTCTCAGAAAATGAATTTTCAACTTCATTTTTAGAATGGCACGACCATTTCAATAAAACTACCAACACTTAACAGATTTTTCAGACTCATTTCTAAAATTATTTCATAAGACAGTTTAACCAGACTTACGGAAATCCAAATAATTTCAAGGCATAATTAGTTTCACCAATACTTCAGTTTTATTTAGCAGGCACTTCTGGACACATTTGTACTAGCTTCGGGTAATTAAAGACTTAGTATCCATGCTGCTTCTGTTTCCTGCTCCCTCTTCCAAGCAAGCTTTGTATTTTTGGATTCCTGAACAAAATTAGCTTTCACTAGCTTATTAACAGAAACTCGATCATGGCGACTAACTAAGACCAGTCCCTAGGTACTCCTCACCAATGTGGTTTTATTTGTCTTTAATGTCCAGAACCCTTCCTGACTACATGAACGATCACGCTCTTGAACAGATGTTCTACAGAACACAACATGTGGGTGCAGGTCACATCAAGGTATTCTGAAATGTAAAACAAGAGCCAAAACATCTCCTCCTCTGGCCTGGCAGGAAAATCAGGTAGTTTCTCTTTTGAAGCCTCAACTTGCAACATCCACCAAAAACAAAAAGCCATCGAGAGCATTTGGCATGGAGGTTTAGTATCACTACAGACAAAATACATTGTCAATTGGGAAAACCAGTTGTCCTAAATAAAGCTTACAAATCTCACGCTACAAACTAAATAATCTTAAAACCCCAGTTTAAAGACCTATTTTGTGCAGTACATTCCCATAATTCTAGAAATGCCACCCAAGAGGCCCTCACCTCTTACAGTAGAACACAATCTTACATTGAAGAACAAACTCTTGATAGATAATTCAGGTCCAGCATAAGAAAAATTCCTATTATTCCAATGAAGAATTGAAACAATGACCCAAATATCAGATACTGACTACTTGCTTTTTAAAAGAAGCTTATATTTAAGCCATGTTATTTAGACTTTAAATTAAAATTTCTGTAGCTCATAGTATGTTGAAGATGAAATGAAAATTATTCAGAGTCCATTGGAGCAGCAGCCGGTCTTGGTCATTGACAGGTCAAAGTACCTCCATGTCAGCAAAAGTGGAAAACGAAGGAAAAATAGGACTATGATAGTCAAGGGATCGCCTTCATTAGTAGATTTTGGTGGCAAACAGCCAGACCAAGTATTGGGGTAAATTTCAAATAATGGCTGAAGCTGCTGTCTACACTTCATTTCTCAACAGTGTCAGTATCATCAGATGTTAGATACCTGACAATTCAATAAATGTAACATAAGTAAGTTTCACCCTAAAGGAAGCTATTTAGGATGCCACTAATGTAGACAACCTCAGAGGAAACCACTGACACATGAATCAATGCCCTATCACTGCCATTCAGGAATACTATTCAAAGAAGAGCTGCAAGAACATACATTTTTGAAGAAAAACCAAGTTGCTCATTTTTAAATGAAAGATGCAAAACCAAAAATATGTGTTCTAGCTATTACTGCCGCCATCAGTATTGCAGTAATATCCTGCAATGGAGAGCAGCCAGCAGGACTATCCAGGAATTTCATTTCTAATAGCTCATTAAGTGGTACTACAGATAAAAATAAAACAGGAGGAGAGCAAAGGGTATTCAGGCTATCGTATATTTTAAATGTACAAAAATGCTAAAGGAGACGGCCAAACTCACCCTCTACAGACGCCTCTCATTTGTTATTATTGGCATACAAGGGAAGCACAGTTTAGACTTGCTCACTGCCTTAATTTAGCTGAAAATTATGAGATTGCATAGTCATAAAAATGTATAAGCTTGGTTTTTAATTGCCTGGAAATTGTCCCTAGTCACAGCTAATTGTTTTTCAGTTTTAGTGAATGCAAGCTTCACCATTGCTTTTCTGCACACTCAGGCTAGAGCTGCTCTACTCTCCCATTAACTAATGTGCTTAAATCACAGGTATGTTTAGCAGAACCCAAGAAAATTCAGAAAAGTAACTTCAAACTGCAACGAATACATCAGGAATGTACATATGGCCTTGGAAGTCCATTCATCTGACACACAAAAATTAAACAGTCTTTGATTAAAATAATTTGACAACTTTTTTTTTTTTCCCCCCCAGCATGACAGACAAGATCAGTGACTTTTTCTAAAGACTGACAAAATTGATGTAGAAGTGAATGCAGCCTTTTCGGTGATGTTACTTCCACATCGAATGAGCACTTGGCTACATTTTAGCTTCACCCACATGTTCCTCTCCACTTGGATTTTCACTTTCACTAGACGCAAACTTCTCCAAATGCCTCCTCTTCAATAATTTCTATCTGTAGCCTCAGGAGTCCCAAAAGTTGATGGTTTAACCGAAAAACTTTGGAAACAGCTCCCCCCTCAAGAAGTCTGAGAAAGTGACCGAGTACACGCAAGCCAGTCACCTCCAGTACTGTGGACACTGCCAATTTGGAAGGAGCACGTTGCAGCAAGTACAAGAGCATGATGTTAAACACACTGACCAGCTGTGTTTCAGAACTCCTACCTTTGCAAGCAAGGGGTCCCCAAACCCCGTATCTCACACGAAAGGGCTATAACTCAACGTACAAAGCAAAGCTCAGAAGTACATTTAGCAGATGTCTCCCATTCACAAGCAAAAAGACCTCATCCACCTGCACAAGATCATAGAAACGTACTACGCACCTATGGCCAAACCTAAGTATAGAAGAGCCCAACAAGCAGCGGCGGTGGCTGGTGTGGATCCCAGAACACACAGTGGTCAGCATCGAGGACAGATTCCTTCCAGACTAACCTCTGCAGCAGGGGAGGAATATAACACGCCAACTGCCAGGGGTAAGAGACTGAGCTGTGGCTTGCTTTTGGGGAGACCAGAGAATGTTAGAAGAGCCAAAGTCCAAAGAGATGGAGCACGAACAGAGGTCTCTGCTAAATGAGCCGCCTCTTGGACAATATCGATCAAATTATTTTCCTTCTTAATTGTGTTCACGCATCTGCAATGGAACTGCACAAACTCAAAAGACTGCATTTAGCTTTCACCCTCTCGAAGGCTGGGCAAACTTTTAGTCCCCATGCAAGTAACAGATTAGCCTGCCTGAAGGGTATGAAAAACTTGGTTGATATTTAAAACATTTCCCTTGTCAGTATAAGGGCCTAGAGGCAAACAAATAAGCAAGTAAAAGAGTAAAAGCACAGGCCTTACAGGCACTGATCATACTCTCCCAGCACAAATTCCCACACCGGGTGGGCAAGGGAACTCTCAAGGTTTGAACTATGGCTTGTTTTTAAATAAGTACCAATGTTACACACTAAAGAGATTTAAATCCAGTCTGCAAATTGCAATTCACAAAAAAGGTAGATCCTACAACTGTACACAAACACATTAGAGAGCTACAGTTAACCTCCTACTCTTCTTCTGGGTAAGAACTAGTACTTTCCTACAAATACAGAAAAACATTATCAGTATTACTTATGAACAACAAGGCCATGGAATCATAAATACAGCATTTCTTCAATGATTGTAAGATTAGTGCCTACACAGTAAGAGTTAACTACAATACTACAATATTTGTTGTTGCTAAAGCAGTGTTGTAAGGCAGTTAACATTGTGGAAAAACAAACGAACCAACAAAACACAAAACTCCAGTAATATTTCACTAGGATGAAATTAACAGCAAAGCTCTTCAGAGCTCTACAGAAAGCTTTTAAGATGACAGACTTTGAAACCAAGAGGTTGAGGTCCAGGCACTGGCTCTGCTCACAGATAACCACAGGTCATAAAAGATGAGTAAGACCTTCCTTAAAGCCCTTACCAGCATTGTTTCTAACGAAACAGTAAAACCTGTTTCAAAGTCACCTGTGTACTTCAGAAGCCTCCACAAAACCCCACATTGGGGTTTTTGACTTCTAGAAAACAGACTTCAGATGTGAATTTCACACATAACATTGAGGAATTTATCTCAACATTGACAGTGAGACTTGGCTGCACCGAGATCCTTCCCCACTTCAAGAATACCTTTGCATCCACGCTGATGCCTACATGCATGTACATGTACCTATGGGTACGTGTATCTTTTCATAGCCAAGATGCTGGTTTTGCTATTCAAAATGCTCATGGCAGTCTCACATTGTCAAAGCAACAGCAACAGCGAGTCAACAACCCCTAAAGTCTGTATTTTTGTAGAAATTCACATGTCCTTCTGTCAAAGAATGACAAAAAATAGTGTTCAAGTGTTGCAACAGACCTGTCACAACCTTAAAGATGTGAAAAAATTCCATTTTCACTTTTGCTGGACTACTTTAAGTGAGGATACTGTGCGAATCACAACCCAGGAAAAAATTACGCAGGAACTCGTCGTACATCTGAGCTCTAGCCCAGCACATTTACCACTCCCCAAAACCTGGGGCTTTTTCCAAAGGCTGAACACCACTGAACTTGGCTGCCCATTTATCATGCTTTTTTAGTTGATAAATATTGCAAGATGGATTGAAACTGTCCCTGTAAGCAAATGACTGAAGTCGATGAAAAATTACAAATCAGTTCATATCCTTTCCAGAAAGCTATCCCTCCCCATCTTCAAAGATGTTTACCACAAGCCAGATTTCTACATATCTAAGTGCTACTAAAATACAGTAGGAATAAAACATTCACAAAGGATTCTTGTTAGTTCGTTTATCCTTTTCTAGTATCCCTCTTAAGTTGCAGCAGCTGTCAGTGCCTTGCAGGCTGGTCTCCTGTCCTGGGGGAGGACTAATGCAGTGATAGTCAGGCCAAGTTCCCCCTATATCCTGTTTACGTGCAGCATCCCAGTCTTGAACGCAGATGCTGAGGAACAGCAGTCTCAGAATGACGTCTTTCGGGAGCTTCAGCCAAGACACCCAGGCTCACACCTGAGAAGCACCGGGCCAACATTTTCTCCAAGAAGAAACACCAATGCAGAAGGCCTCTCCACCCTTTTTTTAATACCCCTCACGGTGCAGTTCTCTCCAAAAGCCCCACACAAACAAATCACTGATAGCAGTGATACAAGATTACACCCACACGGAAAGCGATTACAGAAGACTTCCAAGACTGCCCTTCTGATTATTTTAATTTTGCTAGGACCCAGACAGCACTGCATGGGATACGTTGAGCAGCAAGATCCCTGCAGACCCAACAGCTGTTTGAAGAGCAACCACAGCAGCCAAAGGCTTCCCCACAGATTTGCGTAAGGCTTGGCTTCAAGCAGCAGCTGAGTACGCATGGATTTCCTTCCAGCAGGAAAGATGGCCAGGCGCCTGGAGCCCATGCAGATGTGGTGGAGGGCTCCTAAAGGAGGACCTAGCCTCCATAGCTGCCACCAATGCCATTATGACAGTGCCTTCTGGCCCTGGCCAAGGGAAGAGGCTCCTTTCTACTGAGCTCACAGAAAGATGCAAAAACCTGGTGAAAGGGACTGTAATTTGATTAAAAGCTAGCAAAGCACAAACACACAAACACACAAAAAAAAAAAAAATCAGGATTGTAATCGTGCAAACCAATGAATGATTTTGACGATGTAGTTTGAAAAAAGCAGTAACCATTTTCACTGAATTTGTTCATCTCTATCTGCCCATGGGCTTGCTGTCTGTAACAGCTTGCTTTTTCCTCATTGACCACCACAAAGTGTTTATCTACAATGCACCAATTCCCCTTCTTGCTACATGGAGGGGAAGGGCAGGGGAGAAGAGAAAGAAAAAAAAACAACCTATGTCAGCAACGGAACCTTTGGACATATATTCTGCAACTGCAAAGATCACTTGCTCCCAGGAAACCACCACCACATTAAGCACACTCCAGTCCCACAGCTTGTTGGTGCAAGAGTGGGTTCCCCAGTACACCCAGCAAGGTAAAGCAAAAGCCTCCATGTTACTTACAGAGTATGTACATCGATAAATTAGCTCTGCTTTTCCAAACAGCTTTTGGAAGAATGAAAGAACTAACCTTGCTATGCAATTCACCAGCAGTGCTCTACAGTGAACTGTAAAGGGGTAGCAAAGCTCCTAGTCTTCAGCTCACGTGGTTTTGACTATTCAATTATAAGTTTAGAAACCAACAAGTAGCGCATGGAAAAAAGGTCCAACAATATGACAAGAACATCGACAGCAGACCTTGGGGATGCTTCAGAACACCTACCACTTGGCCGCAAGCGTGCTAGCAACACACACATCCTCATCAGATATAAAAACTTCTCTTAATACGTGCTCTTGTAAACCCTTGAGAGCACAGACAGGCACTGGAAGAGAAGTGCAGGTTTGCCATGAACGCACAGCGCTGCAGAGCCAAAATAAGCTGTTGGCTGTCCATGAGCCTGGCACGAGACAGCCCAGGCTTCCTACCCAGGGGCACAGGGCTCTCCCACCGCCCAGCTCCCCCAGCCCCTGCTATCAACAGGGCAGTGGCGTTTGCACCTAAAGTTTCTGCCAATACGAGCACTCAAGGTGAATGATAAATGAGGCTTACAGATTTGGGGTTTTTTTAAACCATCTTAAACTTGCATCCAGTTCTCTTCTTTTATGCATTCATACCACAGGTCAATTATACACAAATGAAACTATTGTAATGCTTTTGCAGAGTAGCAACAGAAAAAAATGAATGCAATAATATTTAATTAAGTATCAAAACATCAGTAAAGCTGATTATTTAACTACTTTATCATTTAGAGAGCTCTTTAGCTCTCAAAATACATCTGCCTGGAAAAAAAACGCAGCGAGTTTCAGCTAAGCAATTTCTCTTGCAGGTACGTGAACACCTGAAGTCAGCAATAACTCCATTCACGTAAAATTTATTTGTGGATTTGCGTCAGCATAACACAACTGAAGCTGGACCCAAGAGTCAGCAGCCAACCCCGCAGGTTTTTCTGCAATGATAACTACTACTCAAGCTATCACTGGAAAAATAACTGTAGAGTTAGCCAACATTTTAGAGATGGAGCATACAAAATACAGGCACCTCAAAAAGTCTGAACTCTCCACTTGATATCGCTGTAGAACAATAGTTGCCTGCAGCTTTGCTACCATTTATGCTACCAGTTTACATGACCACACCATAATGCACAGTTTCATATATTCACATATACCAAAACCCAAAACTTCCTCCTGAAGTCTAGTTTCAGAAAGCTCAAGCAGTCAAATTAAGCTACTCTGCTCAGTGAACAGTACTGGTATAACATAAGCAAGGCAAAGGCACTGATGGATGAGCATCCTTGCAATTTTGGACTGTTTGCTACCTACACAACCGCAGAAAGCAGTGGTCCCTGGTAAGCACTATTCACAGAAACCGGTGGAGCAAACCTCTCCATCCCTTAGTTACTCTAAGCACAGTCCAACACGGTTTAACTTACTACACATTTGCTTAATACACACGCCAACCCAAGGCATTTTGGTCTGCTTCTAGTCTAGTAGCTCTTATCCCATCAGAAATATAAAGATACAGCGGGGGGGGG
>NW_009648925.1:1918792-1920760 GCF_000708025.1 Charadrius vociferus | reverse complement strand
GGGGGGGATGGGACAAAACAACAAATACAATTCAAAACTGGAAGCAGTTTTAAGATGTGTTTGTGATTATGACTTTAAAAATATTATATTGACAATTAAACATTGCCATCCTGGACTCTGCAGCAATAAAACACTGGCTATTAAATGGAAGCTTAACACACTGATCAGCTACTCCAGATAAGCCTCTTGCCTTTTTAATTATTTTTGAACCATTTTTGAGATATTTCAGATTAAACACAGAGGATAACAATTATTACCATCTTCCAAGCAAGCCAGAACACACTTAATTGACTATGTTATCTAAATATTCAGAAAGACCATAAGCCTGGAGTACACCACCGGCAAAAAACTGTGGACTACCAGACTCAAGAAGCAATGGCCAATAGTTTGAAGTCTAACTAGCAAACGGTTAGGAAGTGCACTTCATGGGTCAATATCGCTCAATGCCTCCAAGCTGGTCGCTGGACCAGCGCACACTTTCTGCATCCTCTCAGGTGAGACTAAACCTAGGAGAGCAGTCAGGATGCAGGAGGATGGGCTGCCATTCCAGGGGATCCTGACTGTCCAGAGGAACAGGCTGACCAAGACCACACGAACTTTGACAAAAAGCAATGCAAAAGCCTTGCACCTGGGATGGACTAATCCACAGGTAAGTGCAAGCTAGGTATGTTGTACCAGGCAAGAAAAGGCTGAGGGACCTGCATCTGTGGGACTTGTGTCTGTTCAGGTCTGTTCACTCCTTCAGAAGAAGGGAAGGCTTAATGGCGATCTCACTGCTGTCTCCCCTACACATGGAGAAGATGGAGTCAGACTCTTTTCAGAGATGCACAGCAGAAGGGCAATGGTCTCAAGTTGTAGCAGAAAACATTCCTTGTTTGACACAAGAAAAAATTCTTTACGATGAGAGG
The DNA here is from genome assembly GCF_000708025.1 of Charadrius vociferus. Classification (NCBI taxonomy): domain Eukaryota; kingdom Metazoa; phylum Chordata; class Aves; order Charadriiformes; family Charadriidae; genus Charadrius; species Charadrius vociferus. The sequence goes on along the minus strand of NW_009648925.1, from coordinate 1,919,852 downwards.
GGGGTAAGCTCCGGGCCAGGGGCCCAGAGAGGCTGTGGCATCTCCATCCTTGGAAACACCCAAAACTCAACCAGCAGCCCTGAACGACCTCTTCTAACTCTGAAGTTGGCCCTGCTTTGAGCAAGAGGCTGGACTAGAGATTTACCAGAGGTCCCTCCCAACTCAAATTATTCTATAATTCTTGGATATAGGGAAATTAAGCAAAAATATTCCTACATTAAAATTGAGGCATAAGGTACTCAGAAGGTTTAAACTTTAATTAAGAAAGCATGTGTTAACCTAACCACCTATGATTATGACAATACATAAAAAGAGTAGGACTAGTTTCTTGTTCAGTGCTATTAGTGGACAGTGATTTCCAGACAAGGAATTATTCAAAACTGCTCCTTTTCATTGTGCAATAAGCATCAAATATTATTCATTTGGCACTCATGCACCAATAAAGAGTTTCCTTATGGTTTTCTTCTCTTGCGCTTGTCATCAACATTTATGAAGGGGTCATCTACCAAACAATAAAAAGACAGGACATTACAATCCCATTTTACATACAGGGAACTGAGGCATAATGAATTTTCAGCTTCTCTAACTCCGAGATAGTTGTAGCCCCATTTTATTCAGATATTCAAATCACAGCTTCCGCTGATTTCAGCTGCAGCTGTGACCCTGCAAAAGTTTTGCAAAATCAGAGCCAACTGTTCCAAACCAGGCCTCTGAGAAAAAAAGAGGAACATGCAGTTAGTGATTACGGGGAAAAACCAGTTTAAATGGTATGACCATTGCCACAGAGGAAGTCAGAGCCAGGGTCAGAAACCAGCGCCTTAACACAGCATCTGGCAGTTCTGCCCAGCAGACCTCATGCTTTCTATTACACCTCCACTGCAACGAATGAAACCAACTCCCCAGTGCAAACTGGTCTCCTCAGGAAATTTATCTGCCCATGCTTAAACATTAATCAAGATTCTCAAGATTTTCAGCCTTGTCAAAAATTCAGGAATTTACACCTGGAAGAAAAAAAATGCATACCCATAGCAAAAAAACTTCCCCCCAAGTCTGTCATTCC
>NW_009648925.1:1911986-1918778 GCF_000708025.1 Charadrius vociferus | reverse complement strand
CTGCTCCAAAGCAGCTGAACACACACCAAGAAACAGCACTTCTCCTACCCCACTTCAGCCTGCCCTCCCCTCTCATTTCAGCATTAGACACACAGTACAGAAAATCTAAAATGGTACAAGCTTTGCAAGCACCCTAAAAAGAAAGTTGTCTGGCAGCATTACCAGCAGGCAGTGATCCCCTACAAGAAGAATTCATCAGCACCGGCAGATGATCAGAGTGCATGTCAAGGCAACATCCTGAAGTAAACAGGGGTCCTTGCACACATGCCTTAATTTTCATGGTACGATGAATACAGTGGAAGAACCTACCTAGGATAACCTAACAGCAGCAGCAGGCACTTTCTGCTCCTGCATTAAGGAATGCGAGTAGCTCAGCCACATGCACTTTGTTTTTTCTTCTTCTCTCTGGGGACAGAACCTGTGTGGCAGAGCAGGATGTTAATATTGTAGGTGCTTTTAATTAACTTAGTGCTACATAATTACATTAGAAAAGGTGAAGTTGAAAAATACCCTTCGCACTTAGAGAAGGATAGACATTTGTAACAGCCATTAACTCCTGCAGAAATCTACTCGTGGAAAGCACAAGTTATTTGATATTTAGAAGCTATACAAAAATTCATTCTTCAGTTTAGCTTAATTTGACCTCCAAATGAATATCTCGGTATTAACACAAGTATCCTGCTGTGCCAGAACCAAGTCCCACACTTGTCGCCCCCGCCCCAGCGAGTTTTACAGCCTGCCCATTCAACATGGGGATGCTCCAGGAAGGGAGAGAGGGACACAGGGCTGGAGAAGGGAACCTTGCTGACCTGGTTCAGGAATTGAGTTCAGGTTCCCTACTAGAAGCCATCATAAAGCTCCTGTTTAAATTACCCAAACGTGTTTCCCCAACTCCATCCATTTATTACCCCTCACATACTGATTTATTTCTCTTGATTTCCAACGCATCTAAGCTTCCATCTGCTGCAACCCCATTCTTCCAGGTCGTAAATACATGTGTGAACACGAATGGCTCACCTGCCTTTTCAGAAGCGCTTGGGGATCCAGCAAGTGGTAAGATCAGCTTGATAAAAGATGACCTTAACATTTTAATAACACGGAATGGATCCTGAGGTGGATATAACCAGCTGACCATTTTAAATACGGGATTCTTGTCTATTCTAATGAGCAAATTATGAAGTGCAGCATTTCTAAATTAGTGTTATGAATATGGTATACTCTTTAAGCAAAGACTCAAATGAGGATAAAGAAATTCAGGCACCAGGTTTTTCAGCCTTTTCCCTCCAGCATATCAAACAAATGTGACAGTCGTCCTAATCTGATTTTTTTAGTAACGAAAAGGAATACAACACACAAAATTGCAAAAACAAATTCTGAATGTCACGGGAACCACTTGAGAAACTCTTCTTTGCAGCATCCTGCCCGTCACACCTCAAAAGGCCAGCAACAAGTCAGAAAGCAAGCAGCTAGGGCTTTCTGAAGACCCCGCAGTGGTGAGGTATCTCCACAGATCACCGGAAACAGACGCAAGGAAGATCAGGGCTGGCTTTGACAGAAGCTTGACATCAGCGCCGCCAGCCAATCCAAAAGCTGCCAGCAGAAGCATAGCAGTAGAGGCAGCAGAAACCTCATCCCCATTGGTGGCCAGCGCCTTGACGTCACAATGCCAAGCGGGTTCTTAGACAGCAGGAAACCGAGGAAGTGGGGTGGGCTGTAAGAGAAGGGGAAGGTCGAAGCAGGAGCAGCCCTTGCCAGACCTCCCAGGTAAGACCACAACTTACAGCTTCTCTCTGCCTTCGAGGTTGCGCACAAAGAAGGGGGCATCGATTACTGGGAATATACAAAAATTCCATAGAGGATCCCAAAGAGTTGTTTGGGTTTTTTTGTTTGTTTGTTTTTTTAAGCTGTGCAGAGAGGAACCCCAGAACAAGGGAGATGGGTAAAAAAAAGGAAGTACAAGGAGCACCAGCATTAGAGCTAACTGCCCTAGGACGATGCTAACAGTTGCATGAACATTTAGGAGGTTTCTTTTCTTCTGCTTATCCAGTGCTAGGGACTTTAACTTAAATTCTGGACTGCTCTCAGGAGTCCAGAGTTAATTAGGTCAGCTAAACACTCTACTGCAGCCTAAGCAAGAATTCAACGCTTACATTAATACTATGATGAGAAACGCGAAGTTCAGAGACAAGAAAGGAGGATCAGCAAGGGAGAGGTTTGCAACACGAAGCATCGTTAAACACTGTGCTGCCGTTACCTCCTGTATCTGTTTCTACTAAGCTGGTTTCAGCTTTAAAAGCCAAACAGATGAAATCTGAAATCAAACTTTATTGGAACGTGACCAGAAATGCACAAAAACTAGAAAAACTATACATTTTCTTGCAACTAAGACTGACATAAATGCCACCCTCAGTAAAAAAAGATTCTTATCAGCATCCACTCAGGAAGATTGCATCAGTTTCAAGTCACTTCCCTTTACTACTACTAGTTAGATCCTTTTTGCAAGATAGCATCAATAAAAATCATAAACGCTTCCACAGCCTAGCTCAGTCTCACACATTTTGCTTCCACTTGTTTTAAGCGCAAACGATTGTCAGTCACCTCCAAGTTAACTGGGATCAAACTCGGAAATAAGCATTTCCTTTAAAACATTTGCTATGGGATCACTTTATGAAGAAGAATTCACAATCGTCTCAAAAGGCAGAATTAAAATATATTCATGTGTTTCAGCTCCCAGTTCTTCTGTTACATGGTAGTGACCTGCTCAAACACAGACGACTGAATTAAGGTCAGTAATTGTTTACTCCCCTTTTTTTACTATTTATGAAGGATGCTTAAACAATGTCAACTGCAAAATTTAAAAAAGCCCTTAAAAGATGACCAGTGACCATTTCACTTCCTTTAAATTGGTTATCATTTTGCATTCCATACCAAAAAAATTACATTACTCTTTTTGCCAAAAGCTTCTCTTACTCTGACCCAAAGCCACATGAAATAATTCTGCAAGAGAATCTGCCTTATCTTGATAACTAATGACAAGCAGAAGCCACCCAGCATGAGAAACCCTCTTACCTGCCACTGTCACCCCAGCAAAAAAAAACCAAAGCACCAAAAAAAAGTAGTAATATTAGGCTAGCAAGTTGACTCCTTTCCTTACAAGCTAACTTCATCCAAATGTTTTTCTACGCTAATTCACAACCGTGAATAACCCTGCAGCACTCAACTTTAGTTAGCTGTTCCTGAAAGTTTACTTAACTCGATTCCTTAAAAAAGGAGCAAAAGATATCATCTGTAGCAGTTTATAAATACATATGGCTAACCCCATTGTGAGCTGATGCTAAAACCATTTCAGAAATAAGGAACAAAGACAGTTACCTACAAAAATACACACAGAATCACAAAGGAAATAGGCTTTGAAATATAACTTGTAAGCTTAAAACTCAGCAATAATTTGGGAAATTCATGAACATTTTACATGGATTTCTACCAGCAAGGGAAGAAACACTGGGAATCCTTTTAATAGCAGCTGAATTGGTTTATGTATTTGAGAGCAGAACCACCAAGAAAAATGTAAGAGGACAGCACATTAGCATACCTCCAACTGGGGAAGACAACCTTGTTTCTCTAGTCAGCCACAGTGCTTTGAACTTTTAATTTTGTAGATAAATGAGAACCAGTTATTACAAGTAATTTCTCTCAAAATTATCTGAAAGCCCCCTCAAGCCAGGCTGAAAGGACTTGTTAAACTTCTCTGGCACATATTCTGACCAGCTCTCAATATTAAGCTCACAGCCACAGATTCTGCTTTCTGGTTGCGAAATTTTTATGTTATTTGAATGATTACAACTCACATGTCACAGAAGTACCTGCCAAGGCTGTCTCCTATCTCTCACTGCTTTGAAACTACTCTGTTCATTTAACCTAGAGCAAGCAAAAACGAAACAAAGATGGTCAACAGTAAAAGCAGAATTGCTGAACATAAATAACTCTTTACACGGGCAGCACTGCACTTACTTCCTAGCTTGGTTACTGCTGAAAATAAAGAAGCCGTTTAGAAAACATTATTATCTTTTAATAATTTGAAGTTATTCAGATTAAGTGGTTTAAGAAGTCTCAAATTATGGTAACTGTTTCTCCCAATGAAAACACGGATATGAGTTTAGCTTGAAGTACAGCCTCTCACGCTCTCTTTATCTACTTAATTGCAAATTAACATTCACACTATTCCTGACCTCAGTCAGGAAAATGCAGCAGAGGGTTGGTTGCTCTCAGACGCACTCTGACCCTGATCATATATTCACAAGCAAACAATATCATTTCCTGTCAGATGTCTAGAAGAGAAGTTTCTCAAGAATTCTAACTTTACTCAGTCAAAAAAAAAAAAAAAAAAAAAAGGGCTCTTCCTGCCCTCTGAAAAACTGAGCCCTCAGAAATTTCAAAGGAGGCACTGCTGTACTGGCTGCCTAAACTCACCATTCTACAGGCAGAGAGTCTGCAAAGAGGTTCAGCTGTATCTCCACATCATCTGAAGCGTCTGGCTGCCTCTGGTTGTCTCTTCTTCTCCACTATGATAAGGATTTGGTCTAACTCTATCACAGCTATTTAAAAGTCTCCCTATTATTCCCCTACAAAAATATAAAGTTAGACTTTGTGCTTCATTTTTTATTTTCTGGACATGCACTTTACCCAAAGGATGTGTGGCTTTCCACCTCTTAGAGATTCAGATTTTATTATTTCAGGTTCCAGCAGTGCTAGAGGTTGTTTTTTTCCATAGTCATAATTTCTTATTTGGAGCACTGAAGTATGAAGTACCTGTTGTCCCATTTGTCTGACAACTATGCTACAGCTCTTTTGACAAGATGCTTCACCAAATACAGAGCTATACTTCTGCACCAGATGCAGTCTATGCTGAGCAAGTACTTCAGGACCCTATTTCTGCCATGCTGCATGACCACGCATTGCTCACACTCCGTGCTGTAAAAGTTAAAGATCAAACATCCACCAGAAGCTCCCAGCAAATCTGTTTCTAACCCCCATATTTTAGACACTGACTGATTATTAGAGGGGTCTTTCTTTTGTCAAATATATTTTAGAATAGAAGTAATCCACAAAGTGAAAACTAAGCTACAGCATCCCATCCAGAACTTCCTAGGGAGGCAGGGGGAGAAAGGTGGTATTTTGTGGGTAATGAGATATAGAGACAAATGTAGGAGTAAATAATTGATTCCCAACAGAGCAGAGATTAACAGGTGAGGTACCTCAAGTGTCCACAATAATACAATTAGTACATTAAACTTCTCCCAATGAACCAGAAAGGAAAAAAAAAAAAAAGAATAATTTGTACTAGAGTATTAGAGCATATTAAACCTGATATTGATATCTGGAAGGAATAACGTGGACAGTTCCTGCTTACAGCTGCCAAGCCATCAGACTGGCTATCATTCAGAGAGTCAGTCAACTTTTGCCCTACAAGCACTGAAAGAAGAAACAGAACACTTGGATGGATGATTTCAGAAAGTGAAATTGCACTGCACAGCACTGACCTCTGACCATCATCTCAAACATAATATAGCAAAAAAGGGCCCAGGCAAATCAGGTGTCTCATCCCTTCCGCTGCCTCCAATCCCATGTAAAAATATAAAATGATTCCATTTTGATGGCTAATTCCTGTATTTCATGTGTGAAACACATGGACAGCAAGTACTTCATCACAGTAACAACAATTTTCATAAGAAAATTCATAGTTATACTTGAATCCAGAGGGTTTTTTTTCAAGTTTACAAGCAACTGGAAACAATGGATAAGACAGCCAACAACCAAACTGGACAAGAAGCTTTCCTATTTAACAGCCTGAAATACTGGCCCTAAAATCACTGCTTTTCTTTCTGGTACTAGTCACCAGAAAGGTAAATTACTCATGACCCAGATTCTCAGCAATGACCGAGCTATTAAAATCGAGCTATTAAAATCACCAGGCACTCAGCGCGGGCACAGCCCGGGCACTCATCTGCCTCTGCCATCCGATGGCCCTCCGTCCCGCACAGCGCACACAGATGTACCACACTCTGCTTTTGCTGTCTCCGCGCGCAGGCGACAGAAAGCCAGTCCATCTGGGCTAGCAGATGACGGCTTTGGAGAGTCTCCATTTGAGGGAGAAGTGTGCAAACTTTGCATAACAGCAGTATTTTCAACAGCAACATGGCAGAACTCCAGTCAAGGATGAGAGACCTAAAAGCAGAGATTCGAAAGTCTCTCAAGCAATGCCTTGGAGAGCCCGCTATCAGCGCGTGAGTGGAAACTCTTTCAACCAGAAAGCACATAGGAAAAAAGTATATGAAAACCCCCAAAATCCTTCGAACGCACAGGCAGGTCATTCTAAGGAAGCATTTCAGTTCGAATCCATCTCAAACTGATGCTGTGTGCTCAGCTTCTCCCGCTTTCTCCGCTCCCTTCTCCTATATTTGCTGTACCTGAGTAATCACCCCGATTTATGCTAAGCCCAGCCATTCTTAGAATAAGTCAGATAAGACAGAAACTCCGTGCACGCTCGTTTCGCCACCAGCGCCGAAAGCATCAACAAAATAACAAGGCTTCCATCAAGTTCTCCAAGAGGACGCACCGCGCTAAAACTTGGCACAAAGTGGCGCTTTCCGGGGAAGGCTGCGAAGCGCCTCCAAGCAACTTTAAACCGGCCTCCACGTTCCACGAGGGAAAAACGAAGCCCGGAAAGGCAGGCGCCGAGGCACACCACCCCCGCCGGCGCCCGCGGGGCTCTGTACCTATACCCGGGCATTA
>NW_009648925.1:1911253-1911549 GCF_000708025.1 Charadrius vociferus | reverse complement strand
CTCCCGCTCCCTCACCCCGCGGCCTGGCCCGGCCGCCCCTTCCGGGTCAGCGCCGCCGCCATCTTTAGTGCGGGCAGCGGTGCCCACGCTAGGCCGCTCCCTTCTGCTGCCGCCGCGCTTAAAGCAATAGCAACCCTTTAAAATCATTTTAAACTCGTGGTTACAAGCATTTCCCCCCAAAAATAAAGAGAGGAAGAAGAGTGAGGGATGCAAGCTGTGTCGTACACAGGATGTTACAAGCAGGGACGTGAAAGCCCTTGGCTGGCATCTTGCTGAGTGTTCACAGAGACCTGTGA